>NC_056737.1:838495392-838758045 GCF_019279795.1 Protopterus annectens
TCTAGCACAAAGTTCAAGTCCCATGCTGGTAATGGTGGTTTCCTAGGAGGTTTTACATTCTTGATTCCTCTGAGGAACTGCCTGAGTAGAGGATGTGAGAAGACAGGGGATCAAGCTGTATTCTGCAGAAATAGCTGATGCATGTATCTTGATGGAGGAATAGGACAGGCCTGTATGGAGAAGCTCTGCCAAGTACTCCAGGATGTTAGCAATATCTATGTTTGACACATCTTTTCCTCTTTCAGTACTCCAAATGACAAACCTTTTCCATTTTCCTGCATAGTTCCTTCTTGTTGAAGGTCTGCGGGCCTCAAGGATAATGTCTTTAACCCTTTGGGATAAATCTGGGTTAGTTGCTGTTACGTAATGTTCCAGGCAGTCAGTTGCAGAGTTTTTAGGTTTGGAAGCATGATGTTGTAGTCGTTCTGAGTTAACATGAAAGGCATCAGGGGTAGTGTCCACGTTCTCCCCCGAGACATGCTCCTCAGCAATGGATACCAGTGTTGTCTTGGCCAATTTGGAGCTATAAGAATTATCCTTGGACGTTTCTCTTTGATTTTCAGTAGTACCTTGTGCATCAAAGGAAGAGGTGGAAATGCATATGCTGTCAGGCCTTTCCAACTGAAGGATAGAGAGTCCACCTTCCATGCAAGTGGGTGGTATGTCCTTGTGCAGAATTTCTTGAGCTGGTGATTGAGTGGGGATGCGAATAGGTCTATTTGTGGCATTCCCCATTTCTTTGTGATGGCCTTGAAGATGTCCGGGTGTAGCATCCATTCGTGATCATCCGAGGTAGTTCTGCTTAACATGTCTGCTAGGATGTTTTCTTTTCCCGGTACAAATATTGCCTCTAACTGGATGTTGTAGCTCAGAGCCATATTCCATAGGTCCAGAGTCATTCGGCACAGGGGGTATGAATGAGTGCCTCCCTGTTTGTTGATGTACCACATGACTGTGGTGTTGTCTGTCCTTATCATTAAATGGCCTTCTTTGAGGAATGGTCTGAAATTCTGGATTGCTAGTTTTACTGCCAGCATTTCTTTTTGATTTATGTGCAGGTGCAGCTGGTCTGGAGTCCATAATCCTTGTATGCATTTGTCCAGCATGTGTGCCCCCCAACCTAGGTCTGAGGCGTCCGTTGTGATGGTTTGGCTTGCTTGAAAGTTGTGGAAGGCAAGCCTGGGTTTGACTGGCATGCTTGAGCCCACCATAGGAACTCTTGTTTCAGGCATGGGATTAGTGGTATTTCGGTTTCTAAGCTGTGCCTGTGTTGAGACCATAAATTCTTTAGGTACCACTGTAGCTTTCTCATATGCAGTCTGGCATGGGGGACCAGGATTATGCATGATGCCATGAAGCCCAAGGCCTGCAGTACTTTCCTTGCTGTTAGTTTGTTCTGCTTTGTTAATGCCAAGAAGTAAAGAGGGAGTTGTTCTTGTTTTTCTGCAGTTAGGAATGCCATCTGTTTTACTGTGTCCAATTCCGCACCCAAGAAAGTTCTTGTTTGGGATGGTATCAGTCTTGACTTTTTTAAATTGACTGTGTATCCCAGGGCTTGTAGTAAGCAAATGACTCTTTGTAAGTCTTTTGTCAGCTTGCTTTTGTTGTCCGCTTGTATCAGGCAGTCGTCCAGGTATGGATAAATTTGGATTCCCTGTAGCCTGCAATGAGCGATTACTGATGCCAGGCATTTCGTGAATACTCTGGGCAGTAGATAAGCCAAAGGGCAATGCTGAGAATTGATAATGCTCTGATCCTGCAAGAAATCTGAGGTATCTTCTGCAATTTGGTCGTATGGGACGTGCAGGTATGCCTCCTTGAGATCTAGAGTTACCAGCCAACACTCCTTGCCCAGCATGGGAAGAAGTTGCTGTAGGGTCAGCATTTTGAATTTTGGAACAATGATGAATGTGTTTAAGGCGGACAGGTTGAGAATAGGTCTCCAACTTTTCTCTTTTCTTGGTACTAGGAAGAGTCTGGAGTAGAATCCTTTGCCCTGTTCTGTAGGTGGTACCCTTTCCACAGCTCTCATCTTTGTTAATTGAGCTATCTGTTTTAGAGCTTCTGTTTTTTGATTTGGAGGTAGGTTTGGCATTCCTCTTTTTTCTGGTAAGGTGTGGAAATGAAACCTGTAGCCTTGGTCTATAGTTTGCAAAATCCACTTCTCTTGTGATATAGTGCCAATTTTGTGAAAATAAGGCTAACTTTCCGCCTAAAGGTGCTGCTATTTGTTCCCTGGTAGGCGGTGTCAGAGCCAAGTCACTGTGATTGTCCTGTTGCAGTGGCAGTGGTTGTGTCTGTGCCTCGTTGGTTATTGCCTTGCCACTGGCGTCCTCTGTAGGCACCTCCTCTGGATTGATTTCTGCCTCTGGAACGTCTATTCCTGCCTCTCTGAGATTTAGAGGAGTCTGGAAAGGACCAATTTTTGGAAGGCCAGTTCCTGCTAAACCTTGGGGGCTGAACCTGTAAGAAATCTTTAACTGTTTGTACAGATTTTGCCTTCTCTTCCATTTTCTTCATTACTTGCTGGGCAGGAGAACCAAATAGACTGACCTTATCCATAGGAGCATCTAATAGCTTTGCTTTAACATGATCCGGCAAGACCTGTTCTTTCAACCATGCATGCCTTCTTATAACTGTGCCAGTCATGGCTGATCTAAATGAAGCCTCCAGTGCATCATAGCCACATTTTAAAGAATGGTTACTAACCTGCTGAATGTTATTCACCATTTCTAAAACATATTTCTTATCTAAGGAATCATCAGAGGACAGTTTCTTAGTTAACTGATCAAGCATAAACTCTTGGTATTGGATCATATGAAACTGACAGTTCAAAGCTCTAGCTGAGAGTGTAGCAGAGGTGTAAACTTTTTTACCCCATCTCTCTAAGGACCTGGATTCCCTTTCAGAAGGGAGAGGGTTTTTTGCTGAGGTCGAAGCTACTGCCTTAGGCCCCTGGGAGATAGTCTCAGGATCTGCAAGGGGAGCCTTGTATAGGTGGTGATGAGTGTCCGGTACCCTGTAAAACCTATCGGGCTTGGCAGGGGCTGGAGGTAAAGTATCAGGAGCAGTGCAAACATCATTAAATGCATCATCGACAACAGGAAGAAATGGAGGTATAGCTAAGGGCCTATGTTGCGGTAAATGTAGAAAGGTCCTAAGCCTTTTTCTTGAATCAGAGAAATCTTGTCCCTGCCATTGGAATTGCTCTCTCATGGCATGTAAGGTTTCCCCAAAGGAAAATTCCTCTGGTGGAGAGGCAGAAGGAATAGATTCTTCAGCATCGGAATCTTCATAAGTAGAAAAAGGAGCCTCTGGATGGTCTGTATTGTCTGAATCATCAGAAGAATCATCTGAGGACACTGGCTCAGGGGGCTCTGCTCTAGGTCTCTTTTCTGGAGGCTGAGAGGCCCTGTCTGGGTGAGATTGGGATCCCCTTATTAAAGAGATGAGATCCTCTGCCAGAGTAAGCATTTGAGAACTGGAACTGGGCCTGTGTGAGGGGGGCTTAACAGGCACAGATTTAGCAGATTTGGCTGCTTTAGCCCTGGCAAAGGCCTTTATAGACATGGCTGCAGGAGGCCTAAGCAGCACCACGTGGTGGGGTAGAGACATCCAAAGGGATGGTGTCCGATAATTCTAGAGGAACCACATTAATAGGCAAAACTTCAGAGGCCGATTCAACTAGGGTAGCAGGAGCCTCGGTAGTAGTCATGGATTCGGCTGAAGATTGACCCGTTTGCTCGGTTTCGGCCGAAACAGAGACACTCGCGGTTTGCTTAACCGTGGTTTCGGCCGAAACCGCGGACCGCGAGTGTCGGTCTTTTTCTTTGCATTTCTTAACGATTTGAGAAGTCGGAGGATCCGACGGCATAATGTACGCAAAATCTGAGCCGAAAGACTGTTCAGCAAACTCCGACCGACGCCTAAGCATTCGTCGGTTGAAAGAAGCACAGGCTAAACAGGCTGCTACGTCGTGGTCTGGGCCTAAACAAGGTAAGCAGTAAGAGTGGAAATCTTTATGAAGTATTTGTTTCCCACAAGTTAAACAGTTATTCACTTTTTCTGACATCGGCTGAGGCAAGAAAGAGTCCCCAACGGGGTACTTAGCTTTTTAGAAGTCTTCGAAGTAGTATTCGGTAGTAGTAATCTCTGGATCTGACCTACCGGCACTTGCGAACAGCTTCTACTTCGGGCGCCACGCGGCAAGAAAGACTGAGGAAAATGGCGTCGGCTGATGCCTTTATACCCGAAGACCAGCAGAGATGACGTCGGGTGAAGTGCGACACCAGCCGAGGCCAGACCCAGACTTTGGAATCCGGCCGACCGAAGGGCTGCCTGACAGGACAATCCATTTATTAGGACTGCAGATGCATCCTTGAAGGACATCTATAGATATATATATATATATATATATATATACACACACATACACACAGAGAAATACGCGTGCATATGTATATGTGTGTGTGCATATATATATATATATATATAGAATTACATAGCTCATTTAAGCCCTGCTGCCTTTTAAACTACATTTCCTCCCTTGTATGCATTATTCCCACAATTCCCATTTTTTCTTATGTAGTTTGCTCCTACCCTTTTCTAAAGATCTCAATTCCACTTGTTTTATCTCTGTTACTATAGTCACTACTTCTAGTACAGTTGGTTTAAATTTTGATTTCCATTTTCTAGTAATTGCTTTTTTTGTCAGCCACCATTATTAGGCACAGCAAGGCCTTAAAATATCTCAGCAATTCTGTATCATAGCTCAGAAAATTAATCTCTCTCATCAGACCAATCTGCCCACCCACCACTTCCGACAGTGCATCCCACAAGGAATCCTTAAGGTCCACCAACTCACCGTTCTCCCAGAAAATATGTTCCCAATTACCTCTTTCTTCCCTTTAACACCTCCAATATTTGCTGCCTGCCTGAAGAAAAATGCTCTGGAGTCTACTTGGGGTATAAAAATATCTATGTAAATATTTCCAAGCATAAATCCTAACTCTTCTAGATTTTGCTGCATATTTGGAGACATCCATATATCCTCCTATTGTTTATTTGTGAATTGCTTATGCAATCTCTCTTCCCAATCCTTTCTAACCTCCTCTGATTGATTCTTATAGTTACCATACAATATTTTATATGTTCTACTAATTATTCCATTTTTAATGGCAGCTTCTGTTCTAGATTCTACTAAAGACTCTACCAGTGCTGGTCTTTTGATTAGGACCCCCCCCCCCATTTCTTTCCCTTTGCCTATTACTCTGACATCAATCCTTGATGGGGAAGGCAAACTCTAACCTGCAGTCCAAATAAATTCTTGGCGTCTTCCTATTCTATCATCTTTCCTTCTCCAGTTATTTGCTCCCAAAACCTTGGTTCCTTTGCCAGTTTTCTTCAATAAATTCCAACTCCTCCTTGCCTGTTGTCTGTATCCCTAATTGCAATTATCCCTATCAGCAGTTTCTCCTTTCTACATCATACAATTTTCTTCTTCCTTAACCAGCTTTCCTAACAAAAGGTGCAATCTATCTCTTCATTCTTCCTTCAACCAAATATATGATCAACTCCAAAACTTATTCCATTTAGAACTGCCCTCCTTTTTGTAATAAATATCCAAACACCTCTTCATATTCAGAGGAAACTTTTATAACCTTTTTCCCTTCTTTCTTTTACTTTGTTCTTCTACTAAATACTCTTATTTTTTCTTTGAAACCCCAACCACACTCACTCCATCATATGTAACATTCACTATACACTTTCATCATCCTTCCTAACTCACTCATTTCCATACTCATCTCTGTCCTACTCCATTCAGCAGTCAAATTCTTCATACCTGTCTCACCTTAATCATGTCCTTACTCTCAAATTTTCCCCATATAGCACAATAACCATCATTACACACAGGTAACTAAGCATATGGTAGCAATCCTTTACTGATAAGAATCACATAAGTAGGACAAGTGATGAATACAACCTAGTGCACTACGTTACAGCACGGTGCACCTCCTAAGGGGTCTTCGTGAACTGAAAACTGCATTTTCCCCATAGTGCAGGAATCAGTATGCTATTGTGAGATTTCTTAGAGAGATTTCTGCAAAGACACAGTCTGCACACTTATGGCCCCCGTGGAGTGATGGATGTGCACATGAGGACAGCTGGCAGGAATGAGAGAAAGTATCTTTATTCTTCTACTGTCCAACATCTACATGAATAGCAGACTAATAATGTTAGATACCACAGACAGCCCATGGCTGCAGTGTCAGTTGGAAAAGGTGTGCTTGTATGCACGTTTCATCTTTTGGCACTTGCAGGGTACACTATGTACAATGGAAAGTCACAGTAAGGGTGTGGTTTACATATACCACCGCAAATAATAGCAACTGGTCACAATTGTACAACTGCTCCATTTGTATTGACCACTTCAGATGGACGAGAAAGGAGACCACCTTGTGTTAGCTGAAGTAGAACAAAATCATAATGTATTTTTACCCCATAATAGGAAGATTGTAGTGGAACCAAAAGTGAAGATTCTGTCTTCCCAGTAGGAGCTGTTTGAACTGCTATTCTTAGCCATGGGCATATCAAGGCTAGGTAAGCATTGCAGATACTGTTATGAGTAGCAGTGACATTACCCTCAGGATCTCTGTGTGGTAGATAGAGGTTAGGGAAGCAGATACCACATATATTATAAGTGCATACTGAATTTTTGTACAGATGTGTTTCTTTACTCAAGGAAGGGGTACATTACTAGAGCTTTTGCTTTTGTGTGATGTTTGATACACATACATAGGCTTTATCAAGTCTGTAGGTTGGTATTACATATGCATGGTAGGTAAGGGTGATGGTGGTGGCATTTGTTGTTATATGCATAAGCATGAATGTTGTCTCTGGGCAGTACCCTATGATGGTGCTACAGTACTAATGCAATATCACTGTCCGTGTGTGATGCATGGCTTATTTTGCAGTGTGTCAATCGATATACTGCAGAACAATGGACTTTTGGCTGGTATGGACAAAAAGTGTACATAAACACAAGACTGTGCCTTGCACTTGGTAATCAGGCAGCCTATGTAATGCACATGGAACTCCTTTGATTTTGGTCCAGTTAGCTTAGTTACCGAGTGCTTATAATGTAACAGAAGTTTTTTTTGCTTCATTGACAAGTATTCCTTCTGTCAGCACTAATGCTTCCTGTTCTTTAGCTCTGTCTACAACCTGAAAAGCAATATTCTGGTGTGTGCAGAATTAATTGTTACTTGAGCTATCTATACTGAGCCATAATATGCAGCAAATCAGCTGGCAAATGAATTCAGCTCTAACTTTACACATATGTCCCTCCCCAGCCTCACCTCAGGAAATACTGTCAGATACAACTGCCCAGCTGTCACTAGGGAACAGGTCCTCAATGCTGTCTCTCTAAGACCAAGAACCCCGCAACAATGAGTCCTGGCAATATTCCAAGCTGCATTTTAAATAGCATAAAACATGACATATCAGGCCCTCAGGAATCAGTCTTTAGTCACAGCCTCCAAATGGGCTTTGTACCTCACAAACTGAGAAGAGCAACCATCGTCCTTCTGAACAAAGATGGGCCAACTACAGACCCATAACTTCCACTAGACTCGTATACAAAGCCATGGAAAGAATGTTCATGGAAATGATGGATAATGACATAGGAAACCTCCAGACACTGGACCAACCCAGTTTAGTTTTGTTTCAAGGGCAGGTCATGTCTACTGAACCTGGTGGACTTCTATGAGAAGGTGACCAAAGCAGTGGATGAGGCAAAAGTAGTTCATAGTGCTTACATGGACCTGGCCAAAGCATTTCACACAGTACTCCACTCAAGAGGTTAGGTGTAGACCATTTTGTCAGCTGGTGGATAGTCAGCTGGCTCACAGGACCAAGGAAGTTAGAATTGTAGAGTCCGCATCTAATAGTAACCAGTGGAGTCCCTCAGGGATTGGTGCTGTGACTGCTCCTTTTTGGCATCTACTTGTTTGAAGTTGAGACCAATGACAAGGGCCTCTGGCTGACCAAATTTGCAGACTATTGCAAATTAGGAGCAGTCAGAGTATCCCCTACCAAAACTAATGTTTTCCAAGAAGGGTTGACGCAGACAACTAACAGGTGTAAAATCCATGGACTAAAACTAAATGCCAAGAAATGCATAATAGTATCCTTTGGGAGGTCATCAACTGTTGAAATCCTCTAGGCCAATATCAAGTCCAAATTGGCCACATCCACTAAGGACAATCACAAGGCCTTCTTCATGTATGTCCGCAATTGCAAAGGTAACACCCAAATCCCCTCTGAACTGGTGGTCAAGAACACTACATACACAAATGATGTAGACTTAGCCAACCGGGTGTCAAACAGTTGCACTGAAAACTGCACCCCCCATGCCCATCATTAAATCAGGACATCCACAGCACCTGGCTCCCTCCACTCATCACCAGGGAGCTGATCTTTAATGTCCTCTCAAAGGCAGAAAATACAATCTGCAGGGGACCCAACAACATCCCTGACTGCATCCTACATGAACTCTGGCATGAGCTCTACGCTCCATTCAACACCCTGTTCAACTAAAGCCTGAGCACTGGCTTCATCCCAGCCAAATGGAGGAGAGCCACTGTCATCCCTCTACACAAAGGTGGAATGTACACTGACCTCGGCAATTATAGGCACATCAGCCTAACTATCATGATCTGCAAGGCTGTGGAAGGCATTATCATGGACCTTATAAACAAGGACATTGGCAACCTCCAAACACTTGACCCCACACAGTTTGGTTTATATCAAAGGCATATCGCGCCTGTTAAACTTGTTTGACTTCTTTGAAACAGTCACCAAAGCCATGGATGAGGGGAAGATGGCACACACTGCTTCCCCACTAGGCATAATAGGTGAACTCTCCCAGCTAGGTGTCAACCCGTATGTTACCAGATGGGTAGCTAACTGGCTCACTGACAGAGTCCACTTAATCAAAATAGGGCAAGCCACCTCTAGTAGTAGACCCATAAGAAGCGGGGTATCCCAAGGATCAGTCTTGGGTCCTCTATTTTTTGGGATATAATTTCCTGAGGTGCAAGCCAAAACCTTTGGTCTGTGGTTGACCACGTTTTCAGATGACTGCAAGCTGGGCGTTGTCTTAAATTCATCTAAAGATGTGAACATCCTCCAGGAGGGCGTTACCCAAACTAATGACTGGTGCCAGAAGCTTGGGCTCAAACTGAATGCCAAGGAATGCATCATTATCCCGTTAGGGGAAAATGGCATCCAAACTAATTATCACATTAATACCAAAGTACTAAGCACGCAATCAGTTGTGATGGACTTGGGCACTCAGGTTGATAGCAACCTGCCTTTTGACCACCATGTTGCCTTCATTATATGGAAGGCTTTCAACATAGACCACCTCATAAGTAAGTGTATTTCATCCAAGAACGAGGAGGTCATAACATCCCTGTAACCCACCCTTATCAGACCCAGTATCAAGTATAATGGCCCCTTAGGAATGTACCATGCCAAGAACATGCAGCAGATGGAGAGACCACAGAGGTTCCTGATCAGGAAAATCCAGTATCTCAAACACCTATCCTATACAAATAGGTTAAAAGCCCTGTCCATCTACTCAGTCTCATACAGACTGCTCAGAGGTGACCTGTGCCTGGTATACAAAGCCATCACAAACCCAACCTAAATTTTTTCAGAGGGAAAAAATTTGATGTTCCGAAAAACACACACACACAACACAAGCACACCAAAAGCCTTGTAACCTACACTAAACCATACATAAACATCTATGCACTAACCTTACCCGCACCCTAAAGTCAGTCACTATCGCAACTTACCTTATCCGCACCCAAACCCCAAGGTCCGTCACTATCGCACAATTACCTTACCCGCACCCTAACATCTGTCACTATTGCATACTTACCTGCACCCTAACCCGAACGTCTGTCATAATTGCATACTTACAGTCACCCGTTACATAACTTTTTCACCACAGTGGAGAAAATGTTGAAGCCGCAGAAATGGCCAACCGAATTCTTTCCCTGGGAAAGAATTCGGATTTCCGCGGCTTCAACATTTTCAACTGTCGAACTTCCAAGTTCGAACTTCTGGAAGTTCGATTACGTGACCTAGACCCTATACACTGTAAAGGCTCCAGGGCCGTTAGCCTAGTACACACCTATGAACCTATATATACATAGGTTCATTGATGTGTACTAGGTGAACAGCCCTGGAGCCTTTACAAGCAAAGCCCATAGAAGTGCCCAGGCACTGTGCCACCCAATGTTAGTTCCCAGGTCCTCTATCAAGTAGGGCCACTGGAGTGATCCCTGGGGGTGAACTTTCTAGTTCCCATCCACTCATCAAGATTTCTCTTGAAGAGGGCCAGTGAGGTGCTCTGCTTGACATGTATGGGAAGTCTATTGCAGAGCATGGGCAGTATCTGGGTTATGAACCTGTCCCTCCAGCATGTTCTGTTGATTGTGGTAATGAGGTTGAAGTCTCTGGATTGTGTAGTGTGGAGGGATTGGGATTTCTTTAGATGTAGCATTTCTAACAGAGCTGGGTCAGACATGGCTTTGTAAGTCAGGCAGAGATCGCTTCTTAGTAGATGAGATAGAGAATAGCTGGAGTTTTTTTAGTCTGTCCATGTAGGACATGTGTTTACGGTCTAGGGATCCTCTTCATGAGGTACTTCTGTGGCCTCTCCAGCTGTTGCAGGTGTCTAGTGAGGTACATGCCAAATGGGGCATTATAGTCTATGATTGGTCTAATGAGGGAAGAGTAGAGGGAAATGATGACCTCTTTTTTCCTGGATGCAAACCCTTGCTAATGAGATGTGCCACACAGAAGGACTTTTTGACCACAGTGACAATGTGGTGGCCAAAGGATGGGTTGCTGTCAACCTGTGTCCCCAGATCTTATATAATGCCGTCAGTGTTCAGTGGCCTGCCATCGATGTGGTAATTAGTGGGAACGGAGTTTTTCCCCCAAAGGGGATGACAAAGTTATGTACTCACCACAACGTTCCATCTGAGTAGGTATCTTCATTTGTCTGCAACTTTTGGGATACAGATCCGATCTCGGATCCGAGCTGGCAACTTCTATCACAGCATAGATCCGAGCTCCTAGCTCCTCCCTTTACCCATAATTCCCTGCCAACCCTGACTGACCTCAGATCAAGTTTGCCCCATAGCACAGCTAGTACTGTGTCCCAGAGGGAACTAATCTAAAGAACCCTAAGTAGGATCATTTTGGTCAGGGGGAAGGAGGGGGGGATGGCTGCAGACAAATGAAGATATCTACTCAGATGGAACGTTATGGTGAGTACATAACTTCTTAATCTGAAGTAGGACTTCATTTGTCAGCAACTTTTGGGACAGAGTCCCTAGCTACCTAAATCTTGGGTGGCCTTCATGGAAGGATATTCCAGAGCACTGCAGAGCCAAACGACACCCTACCTCGGGAGACAATATCTACTTTGTAGTGGCTGATAAAGGTATGAGATGAAGCCCAAGTGGCTGCGGAACAAATGTCATCCAGAGAAACTCTAGCCTTGAAAGCAGCCGATGTAGCAATGACCCTCGTAGAATGAGCATGGACTCCCTGAGGTGCAGGCCTTCCCGAGCTCTGATATGCTAAGAGAATACAATTAGATATCCATTGAGAGAGGGTAACCTTAGAAACCACCTTGCCGAAGTTGTTTTTGGCAAGAGAGACAAAAGTACAGTTTTGTACCTACCATAAATGTAGATGTTCGAGGATCCCCATTGCTGCAGTCCTTACTATTGGGTGTAGTCCGCCGTCCAGTCGGCCCGAATACCAGAGTATAAGGCTGGCGTCGGTCAGGAGGCGCATGGACTGGCGTCAGTACGTCAGGGTACTATCGCATGACGACGTCATATCCTCAGTCTTTTCTTGCCCCAGATGTCAGAAGACCCTAAAAAGACCAGGCCCAAAATACCTGCACCAAAAATATGTACAATATATACAAGAATATATACAAAAATATCAGCATGTAACCTCACCTACACAACCACCCCTAAACACAGAGGGGAAGGAGGGAGGGGTAAATTGACTGCAGCAATGGGGATCCCCGAACATCTACATTTATGGTAGGTACACAACTGTACTATGTTCTTCGTTCCCCATTGCTGCAGTCACTACTATAGGGTAGAATCCCAAAGCAGAGGTAAGGGAGGCTGGCAAATCATAAAGAAGCAGGAGCTGACAACATGCCTTGCAAAACAGCTGTGGCAAAACCAGCCCTAGACTTAGAGTAGATAGGAAGGTGATAATGCTTAGAGAAGGTATGCACTGAACTCCAAGTAGCTGCTTCCAAAATATCCTTAGTTGCCACCCCTTAGAAATGCTGTTGAAGTGGCAGTAGCCCTAGTGGAATGAGGCCTAATCCCAGCTGGAATCTCCTTGCCATGATGGGAATAACAAAATGCAATGCAAAAGCCAATCCACCTAGAAATAGTTTGTTTTGACACAGGCTTGCCCTGTGAACTCAAAAGCAAAAGAAACAAACAACTGCTGAGACTGCCTGAAATCCTTAGTCCTGCTTAAATAATAACGAATTGCCTGTGTACATCTAAAGTGCGCAACATCTATTCCCCTTTATTTAGGGGGTCTGCATAAAAAGTAGGCAAAAGAAAAGTTTGGTTAAAAGCCACACTAGAAACCACCTTAGGCATAAAGGAAGGATTAGTAATGAATGATACCTATCCTTATGGAAAATCAGAAAGGGCTCTACTGCCATAAGGGGCCTGCAACTCAGACACCCTTCTTGCAGAAGTAATAGCCAACAGAAAAGCAGTCTTCCATGACAAGTATTTCAATTCAGCAGTAGCCGTAGGCTCAAAAAGGTTGTAGAGTAAGTTTTCCAACACAAAATTGAGATCCCAAGCAGGAGTAGGAGCTCTTATATTCTTTGCCCTCTAAGAAACTGCTTGAACAAAGGATGAAAACAATGGTGGATCACAATCATAGTAAGCTGAAATTGCTGCAGCATGAATCTTAATGGAAGAGTAGGACAAACCTTTGTCCAATAACTCAGTAAGATATTGAAGAGCCACACTCAAATTAGGCTCAGAAATCTCCAAATTCTTTGCTGTACTCCAAAATAAAAATCTCTTCCATTTTCTGCGTACACTTTCCTTTACTAGGTACTAGGTCTTCTAGCTTCCATAATCACATTTAAAACTTTTTTGAGGAAGTTGAGACCTGCTGTGTTTCAACACAGAATATGCCAGGCTGTTAGATGAAGAGAGTGAAGCTTGACATTGACCAGATGACCGTCCTTCTGAGATAACAGATGAGGAATCAGAGGTAAAGGCCAAGGAGGCTTCTTTACCAGACTCCGTAGTAGTGGGTACCAGTGTTGCCGAACAATCTGGAGCTATCAAAATCATCCTTGGCCTGTCTTGTCTGACCTTTAATAGTACCTTTGGAAGAAGAGGCAGAGGTGGAAAGGCATACACATGAAGGTTTTTCCAACTGAAAGACAGAGCATCCACTTTCCAAGCTGTGTGATGAAACCCTTTGTGCAATACTTTGGCAGCTGGTGGTTTAGTGGAGAGGCGAACAGATCTATGTCTGAGTTCCCCATGACACTGTCAATTTCTGAAATACATGAAGATCCAGTTTCCACCTTCGTGGGGATCCATGATTTGTCTGCTTAACACATCTGCTAAGGAGTTCTGTGCTCCTGGCAGAAACCCCTGAAGAGTAAAGTTGCAGCAGCGGCGCAGTCTCCCATAAAATCATTGCTTGCCTGCATAGAGGATAAGAATGTGTTCCCCTTGCTTGTTGATGTACCACATGACAGTTGTGTTGTCTGTTAGAATCAACACCTGCCCTGGAAGAAATAACTCCTTGAAAGCCATTAATGAGAACTGGACTGCTAACATCTCTTTCATGTTGGTAGGTAAATACTGTAGTTTGGCAGGCCACTTGTCTTGTATCCACCTTTTCCATTTAGATGAGCTCCCAAGCAATGTCCGAGGCATCTGTCGTAAAATCTGACTGGCCGTCGTGGGTCACAGAGAGTCCTTTACGTAGGGTGATTCCTGAGCCCACCACAAAAATTCTTTTGAAGGCAAGGTATTATTTGAATGACAGTGTCCAAATCCTGGCAGTGCTGTGTCCATACATTTTGAGATACCATTGTAGCTTCCTCATATGCAGTTTGGCATTGGGAAGCACGGAAATCTAAGATGCCATGAACCCTAATGCTTGAAGGACTGTCCTTGCAGTCAGCACCGGACTGATGAGATAGTTGATGGAAGTAAAGTGATAGACTCCTTTGTTTGTCCGGTTAAAAGGCCATCTGGGCTGCTGTATTCAGTCTCACACCCAGAAAGCACATGTCTTGAGAGGGTACTAGACTGGACTTTATTTCGTTCACAGAATACCCTAGGCATCTTAGCACTGCTATAACATATTCCAGATGCTGTAGAAGGTCTTCCTTTTCTTGAGCCAGAATCAGGCAGTCGTCCAAGTAAGGATAGATTTGAATTCCTTGAAGCCTGAAATAAGCTATCACTGAGCCAGAACCTTTGTGAATACTCTGCCAGTAGATAAGCCAAAGCAATGCAGAGAACTGATAATGAGAATTTCCAGCTTCGAACCGCAGATACTTCCTAACTTAGCCTTATAGGCACATGTTTCCTTGAGATCTAAAGTTACCATCCAGTGATCTTTGCCAGCAGAGGTAATAGCTGTGTAAGCGTCAACATCTTGAACTTGGGAATGTCCAGATAAGTGTTGAGGAGATAAATCAGATTGGTCTCCGCGTGTTCCCCTTCTTTGGTACTAGGAACAGGCGAGAATAAAATCCTAGGCCCCTTTCTGATACAGGGACTGGCTGAATGGCCCCATCTGGAGTAACTGAGAAACTTGCTTGTGAGCCTCTTTTCTTTGTGGAGGAGGAGCGTCTGGCATGCCTTTGAAAGGGGCATTGTATGGAAATAAAATCTGTAACCGTGGTGAATGATATCCAACACCCATTTGTCTTGAGTAATTAAATCCCAATTTCTTGAAAAGAGACAGTCTTCCTCCCAAAGGAGCTGCCAGACGAATCTACTGGCAGCTGAAAAGGCAGGTCATTGGGTCTGTTTGAAAGGAGGACTGACCTACCCTCACCAGAAGTCTGAGCAGGTGAACTCCCTGTTCCAGGCCCAAAAGAACTTTGAGCCCTGCCCCAGCCACGTCTAGACCTACCCCTAGACTGGGAATCATAAGCAGGATATGTCCACCCCTTAGCAGGCCAATTTCTACTAAACCTGCACCTGCAAAAATCTTTAACAGTTTGCATAGACTTAGCTTTGTCCTCCATTTCTTTAAAAACTGCTTCCACAGATCCAAACAACACATCAGTCTGTAAAGGAGCATCCAAAATCCTTGTCTTAACATGCTCAGCTAAATTCTGATCCCTCAACCAGGCATGCCTGCGAAGAACAGAACTAGTGGCAGCCACCCTCGAGGAGGCCTGTACAGCATCAAAACCACATTGCAAAGAATGCTTACCCACTTGTTCAGACACATGAACCAAATCCAGCAACTCTTTACACTCAATACCTTCCGCCAAAGCATCCACCTTATTCAACACAGGAGGAATAGCTAAGGGCCTATATGCTGGGGTAAAAACAAGAATTCCCTAAGCCTTTTCCTGGAATCAGAGTAATCCTGGCCTTCCCATTTAAAGTGCTCCCTCATGGAATGCAGAGTCTCTGAAAATGAGAAATCCTCAGGAGGAGAAGCTGTAGGAGTGGAATCATCCACATCAGAATCAGAATAAGTAGGATACTCCTGCAAGTCTTCATATGAAGACTCTGAAGCCTCTGAACACTGTTCAAAAACTATCAAACTCGGTTCCACCTAGGCCTCTTATCAGAGGGGCATAGAACCTCTAATCATAGTAATCAAATCTTCTGCCATTTTAAGCATATGTTTCTTAGGTACAGAACCGAAATGCTAGGAGAAGCCCCACTGAAGCTGAACTTGGCCTACCTCTCCAGTTTGTTTTGGCAACAGAAGGAGAGGCTCTAACTACCTTGGGAAGAGAGAAGAACAGTTACCGAGAAGCCCCCTCAGCCTGGCCTACCTCCTGAGGCACATCCTGTAACAGCAAAGTTTCTGCCTGAGACTCCATGGAAACTCCTGGCAAAACCTCTGGCCACTTCAGGAGCCTTCTAAGGCCGGCGTCGGTCGGGACTGCGGTTCATCAACCCTAAACCCAGCTGTTTTGTCCTGCGCTTCTTGGATTTAAGCGGGGCGTCGAACATCCGGCGGCATTTTATAATTACAGCCTCACAAGCACACCTGGGCACAGTCTAACCTCCTCTTAATAGTTTTACTCAGGCCCTAAATAAAGGCGGCAACACAAGGTATGGTAATCCCTATGAGGTCTGTCACAAGAAATACAGTTATTCACTTTTTCTGACATCCGTTAAATACTGAGGCAAGAAAAACCAAAATGTTCCCCAGCGAATAACTCTGTTTCGGTCTGAAACTCCGGTTTCGAAATATTTCAGAACGCCAACCTGCACTTTCATAAAACTGCTTCTGCATCGGACCATGCGGCAAAAGACTGAGGATATGGCGTCGGTCATGGCATTAGTACCCTGACGTAATGCGCCCTGACCGACGCGCCATTTATACTCTGGTATTCGGGCCGACTGGACGGCGGACTACACCCAATAGTAAGGACTGCAGCAATGGGGAACGAAGAACATCTGATCGGATTGCCTATGACCAGTAGTTCGATGAGTATAAAAACGTAGTTGTCTGTGCACGTCTAAAGAGTGCAGCTTATACTCTCCTTTGTTTTGATAGTTGGGGAAGAATACTGGAAGATTAATAGACTGATTGATGTCGGCTTCCAATGATACCTTAGGTAGGAAAGACGGATTGATCCTGAGGTGAACTCTGTCTGGGTGGAAGACCAAATACGGTGGTGTGACACAGGGAGCCTGGAGTTCTGAGACCCTCCTGGCTGAAGTTATGGCCACCAAAAAGGCCGTTTTCCAAGAGAGGTATTTAAGATCAACAGTGGCCGCTGGCTCGAAAGGGGGGCTAGGTCAAGGCCTGTAAAACTAGGGATAAATCCTATGGGGGTACCACTTCCTTGACCGGGGGCCTGAGAAGGAAGGTACCCTTAAGGAAGGTCTTACACAGTTTGGAAGTTATAAATGGCCCTGACTCCTGACCTACATGGCAGTGTGAAATTGCTGCAAGTTGCACTTTGACCGTGGAAGAACTAGCCCCCTGGTGAAAGAGAGAAGACAGAAAATCTAGAACAGATGCTACCGGCGCCGTGAAAGGATCTAAATGACGGTGCTCCGCCCAAATGGAAAAACGTTTCCATTTACTCCGATAGACCCTTCTGGTGGAGGGCTTGTGAGCTGCTACTAGGATGGCTTTGACTGGAGATGAAATTCCAGGAGTCCTTATCAGGAGTGGAACTGGAGCAACCAAGCCGTCAGCTTTAGGCTGGCCAGGTTCGGGGTTGGAAGACCCAGGGGGTGTGAAATGAGATCGGAAGGGGATCCAACATCCAGGGTGGATGAATCAGATGAGACCATAGGTAAGGGAACCACGTCTGATGAGGCCAGAATGGGGCAATGAGGATCATTTTGCTCCCCAACTGACTGGCTTTCTGCAATGGTTTCAACATCAGGGGCAGAGGCGGGTAAGCATAAAGCAGACCAGGAGGCCAAGCATGAACTAGAGAGTCTCTCGGGGACTCCCTCGGTGGGGGGATCAGAGCGAAGTAATCGTTGCATTTGGTATTTGAGTGAGAGGCAAAAAGATCGCAAAAAGGTCACCCCCATCAGGCAAATATTTGCTCTGCCACTAGAGGATTGAGAGACCACTCGTAAGGAGTCAGGATAGTACAACTGAGCCTGTCCGCTAATATGTTGGACCATCCCGGAATGTGCGTTGCGATAAGAAAGCGGTTGGTGGATATCGCCCATTCCCACACTCGCATGGCCTCGTGGCAGAGTGGGTAAGACCTGGTTCCCCCCTGTTTGCTGATGTACCAGACGACTGACATGTCCGTCTGTACTGCATTTCGTCCACACCGGAAGAGGGTTGTGAAGCGTTTGCAACATCAAAAGCACCGCCCTCATCTCCAGGACGTTGATATGCAAAGAGGTCTCTATGTCGTTCCACATGCCTTGGACTGTTCTGCCCGAATAGTGCCCCCCACCCCCACCCCAGGCGAGAAGTGTCCGTGGTCACTGTGGCGACTGGCGGAGGCAGTGAGAAGGAGCATCCCCCGTGTGGAGATTGGAGGACTGGAGCCACCACACGAGTGACCTTCTGCAAACCCTGCTTAGGGAGATGGGATGAGACAGGGGATTGCGATATAGGGACCATTGTACCTGGAGGGTCCATTGTATGACCCTCATATTCAACCGGGCCAATGGCAGCAGCGGAATTGCTGCCGCCATGGACCCTAGAGCCCTCAGGACCAATTCCGCCGAAGGAGCATGAAGTTGAAGGATGGCCTGCACATGCAACCTCAGGTTCTGAAGCCAATCGGGAGTCAAGAAAACAAGCAGTCTGGAGTCCAACCTCGCCCCTATGAAATCCAATACTTGTGTAGGAGCCAGGGAGGATTTGGCCGTGTTGATGGTCAACCCTAAGAGTGGAGCCATATTGAGGAAATAATCCCTGCATGAGCAAAGATGATGCCTTGTTGGGGCGGTAAGGAGCCAGTCTTCCAGGTACGGAAAGACCTGAATTCCCTGGAGTCTCAGGTGGGCCGCTATCGCTGCCAAGACCTTGGTGAACACCCTGGGGGCTGAGGTGAGACCGAAGGGAAGGGCCCTGAATTGGAAATGGCTGGCTCCCAGCCGGAAGCGGAGAAACCTGCTGGAGTGTCTGTCCACGAGAATATGATAGTACGCATCCTTGAGGTCTATTGAGCATATCCAGTCGTTCTCCCTTAGTAGTGGGGGGATAGATTGCAGAGTGACCATCCAGAACTTTACTTTTGGTACTGCCAGGTTCAAGAGAGAGAGGTTCAAGATAGGCCTCGAGTCCCCCGTCTTTTTTGGCACCAGAAAGAACCTGGAGTAAAACCCTGATCAGTGCTGATCTGGGGGGACGGGCTGGATGGCTCTTTTTGTAAGAGCTGCTGAATTTCTGCAGCAGCCGCCTCCTTCTGATTGGGTGGCACATTGGAGAGGCTTCTGATACTGGGGGTTACAAGAAAGGGAATTTGGTATCCTCTGGATATAACACGAAGCACCCAGCGATCCGTTATGGACTCCCACATTGCTAGGTGCCTCGAGAAACGTCCCCAGACTGCCTCCAGAGTGCAGCAGCCGGGTAACCCCTCAGGGGTTCTGCGTGGGCCTCTCAAAGAAAGGCTCTCTGGACCCAAAGTTCCTGGGACCCCCTCTGCCTCTAGGGCGGCGTCCTCCCTGTCCTCTGCCACGAGAGGACTGGTTGTCTGGAGCAGACTGGGATTGATGCGATTTCCGGAACCACATCTTCTTCTGACCCTTTTGGTTCTTGGTAAAGGACCTCTGGGGAGCAGAGAAGCTGACTCAGACGGCAGACATCTTCCCGTCTTTCTCGCTCTGGACCAAGTTGTCGAGAACGGTTTTGCCAAACAATGCAGAACCAGCAAAAGGGGCATTCGCAAATGACGCCTTAAAGGGTTCCGAGAAGTCACAATGTCGGAGCCAGGCTTGCCTCCTCATAACCAGCCCGACTCCACCTGCTCTAGCGGCTCCCTCAGTGGCGTGAGACAAGAGCCGCATAGAGGTGTTGGAAATAGAACGTAGGGTGGACATTCGGGAGGAGTACAGTTGCTTGTCCCCTTCCGACATGGACCCCAGGGGGGAGGCAGCGTATTCTTTGATTAGATCCCGCTGCATCCGAATGACGTGTGCCATATAGTTCATGGCCCTCAAGAAGAAGGTCGCTGAACTGAAGGCCTGCTTCCCAAGGTGGTCCATCGCGCGAGACTCCTTGCTCGGCGGATGAACCGTGGGGCTCACCTGAGCTAACTCTCTCTTGGTGGCTGCCGCCACCAACATGGCATCCACAGGGGGATCTCTGCTCCATTGGGTTCTCTCTGACGGGGGGCTCAAAATTTTGTCTGGGCATTTGGGAACAGGCTCTACAGTGTCCGGCTCCCTCCAAGCCCTAGTGGCTACAAGATCCACTAAGGGGTCGGGGGGAGGGGACACCCAAGAGGTAGATGGCCCTACCTCGAACGCCTCTAGGAATACGGACTCATCGAAGGAAGCCTTGGGGGCAGACCACCCCCCCCCCCTTATTCTGAGCATTTCAATAATAAAGGAGACATCCTCGGGGGGTTACCTTGGGGAGCCTTCCCCTTCATCCAAGTCCGTATCTTCAGTGAGGGACTCAGGGGAGTCCACGTGCCTCCTTTTGCACTTCGACTTGCGAGGAACCTCCTCGGGGGGGTCTGTCCGAGGAGTCCTCACCAGCAATATCCTGTTCCAATGGAACACCTAGAGGCACTGAAGCAGGCTGCCCCGAAGAACGGGTGAGGGGAGCCAGGACCAGTTGAGAGGGAGTGCAGGGGGGAGCCGAAGCCAGGACCGGGGGCCTGGATGCACTCAACAGCACCCTCTCCACCACTGCGAAAGCAGAGGGGGAGCCGCTTTCTGACGGATCAGAGATCCGACTCTCACTCGGATCCGAGGCGGGGATCGGACCCGTAGCTGAGACTATCGGATCCGAAGGACCCACACGCTCTGACCGGGACGGGGCCGAGAGCACACCGAGTCCCTCGGATCCGAAGCTCAGCCCACGGCTCCGAGAGGTCAGATCCGACAAACTCGAGGGAACAGTCGGAGCCGAAGTGCCCAGCACTGTTGGCTCCGAACCACCCCCGGATCCAGCGTGGCTCGGCTCCGACAGCTCGAACCCGAGGCGGGTCGGAGAAGGAGCTATAGGAGAAAAAAGGGTGGCTCCCGGGCAAGAGCACTCCCATCTGCATCTGGGCCTGGATGAAACTCATCATCCGGTCCATGTCCGCGTCCGACATACTGAATGTGGATCTCGAGGAGGCCACCGAGGCAGGCCTGGAGTGCCGCCTTGATGATCTCGACGGGGACCAGGTCACCTCCTCCTCGGGTCCCGGGGAGAAGCAAGGGGATTGGATCCGAGGAGGAGGTGAACCAGAAATCCTGGAGGGAGAAACACACTTGGCAGGCGGGGCCGAGGAGGAGTCCTCGGCCCACCGCTTAAGGTGCTTCTCCCTCCGCTTCTCTTTCCTGGCCTCCCTCACCTCCGAAGCCACAGTGGGAGGTTGAGTCCCGGTCAGAGGGAGGGGGGGCAGGAGTGGCCATTTCCGAAGACTGAGTAAAGGTCACAGAAGTACCGGAGGCCGGAGCCGGGCTTAGGGGCAAAAGGCCTGCCAGAACCAGCTTCGACCCCTGATCCTTAAGTGCCCTGGGGTTGAACGCAGCGCAAATCGCACAACCCGAAGAGAGATGTTCAACCCCAAGGCACCTAACGCACAGAGTGTGGCCATCAGCCAGTGAAAGCTTGTGATCACACTCGGTGCATTTCGAAAAAATGGCTTTAGGGGCCTCCGACATAACTGAAAATAAAATACACTCACTAGGCCCCTACACACTACACACACACACTGCGACCAGCGAGGAAAAATTAAATTAAAATTTAAGCTAATTTAAGCTAAAAAAGGAAGAGAAATTAGCGTTAAGGGGAACACACACACACACACACACACAGACACTCGCTTAAGAAATATAAGAAAGAGTTGAAAACTGTTTTTCTCACAGAATCACCAAGAGCTCTGGAATCTAGCTATTGCTTGAAGAGCGGCAAACTAGATCTGGGGTCAGTCAGGGTTGGCAGGGGATTATGGGTAAAGGGAGGAGCTAGGAGCTCGGATCTATGCTGTGATAGAAGTTGCTGACAAATGAAGTCCTACTTCAGATCGCATTTTCTGGCATCAAGCTTAAGGTCATGGTTTTGATACCAGTCACTCGTCTCAGAGTCCTTTCTGTAGGATGTCTGCATCACTTCGGGAATTAATAATGGCTCCCAGCTTGCAGTCATCTGTACACTTGGTCAGCCAGAGCCACTCTGTGTTGGCCTGGACTTCTGAGAAGTAGATGCTAAACAGGAGGGGACCCAGGACCGATGCCTGTGGGACTCCACTCGTGACTGTTCGGCAGTCTGACTTGGAGTCTGCTAATTTCACACTGTGGGTTCTAGCTGTGAGCCAATTTGCAACCCACCTAAAGATATAGGGGTTGATGCCTAGTTTCGTGAGTTTGTCAGTAATTCCTGAGTGAGGAATGGTATCAAAGGCCTTGGCCAGATCGAGGTAGGCTGTATAAACTACTGCCTTACCTACATCCATAGCTCTGGTGACTGACTCGAAGTCAACCTGGTCGAGCATGCCAGGTTTTTGTGATATAAAAAAAAATGAGACCACAATAAGTCATTTCAAAACTTTTCCCACCATTAATGTAACCTATAACCTGTACAATTTAATTGAAAAACAAACAAATCTGTTGGGAAAAAAATATAAAAAATTAAAAACGTACAATAAGCTGGTTGCATAAGAGTGCACACTCAAACTAATACTTTGTTGAAGCACCTTTTGATTTAATTACATTATTCAGTCTTCTTAGGTAGGAGTCTATCAGCATGGCACATCTTGACTTGGTAATATTTGCCCACTGTTCCTTGCAAAAGTGCTCCAAATCTGTCAGATTGTGAGGGCATCACCCCACAGATTTTCTACTGGATTTAGGTCTAGACTCTGGCTAGGCTATTCCAAAACTTTAATTTTCTTCTGGTGAAACCATTTCTTTGTTGAGTTGGATGTATGTTTGGGGTCATTGGTGTTGAAAGGTGAAATTCCTCTTCACAGACGCCTGAAGGTTTTGGGCCAAAAGTGACTGGTATTTGGAACTGTTCATAATTCCCCTCCACCTTGACTAAAGCCCCAGTTCCAGCTGAAGAAAACCAACATGCTCCACTTAGAGAAATCCCAATCCCTCAGAGCCACACGCTCCAAGGATCTAAACCTTATCACAATGAACAAAACATGCTGGAGGGATAGGTTCCTGACCCAGAGACTCACCGTACTCTGGAATAGACTGCCCATACATGTCAAGCAGAGCGCCTCATTGGCACTCTTCAAAACGAACCTTGATGATTGGATGGGAGATAGGAAATTCACCCCGGGGATCATGTCAGTCACCCTGCTAGACAGGGGCCCAGAGAAGTAAATATTGTGGGAAAAACTTTCCAGGGAATTGTGGTGGCTAGGCTTGCCTAGGCCTTGGGGCTGATAGCCTAGTACCAACCTATGAACCAACCCCAAAGTATGACACTGCCACCACCATGCTTCACTGTAGGGATGGTGTTCTTTTGGTGATGTTTTTGCTCCAAATGTACCTTTTGGACTTGTGGCCAAAATGTTCAACTTTGGTCTCCTCAGACCAGTACACATTTTCCCACATGCTTTTGGGAGACCTGATGTACTTTAATGTAGGCGGTTTTTGAGCCTTACCTTACCCTATCCAATTGAAAAAATTTGGGGTATGCCCATTTAACCAACCGTACTTCTGGTTCTTGTACTCCTTAGGTTCTCTTTTGGCGCTCCTCCATTTGCCCTTTTCTAATTTTGGGGAATCCTTTTTGAACCCACTGTGTTCCATTTTTCATTTTTGATTTTTTTGTGTCCATGAATCCTTTTGGAAATTTTTTCCACTAATTTCTTTAAAAGAAACCCTTTGATGCTTTTTAATCCTGTAATCTGGCTTTGCTGTGAATAGTGGGAAAACAAGGCACTAATTTAAGGGGTAAGGGAGTCTTTTATTTCAGGGGTTTTACCCCGAAGAAAGTTTCTTGAGTTTCCCGTTAGTGACCACAGCAACCAATCAATGACTTAAAATTTTTGGGGCCGCCAATCAACAGCAAGCCATTATTTTTAAAACTCTGGGGGGCATGCAATACAAAGGCCAAAAAATGGAAAATTTTTTTTAACCAGCTATTTAATTTTAAATAAAAGGTTTTTAAAAAATTTAAGGGTTGACATTATTAAATTATTTAATTTTTTTTTTTTTCCTAACGGATTTGGTGTTGTTCAATTGTAAATTTTGGTCCCTTAAATTTAAATTTTGAAATTATTTAAATTGTTATTTTTTTATCAAAAAGGATTTTAAAACTTATTCAATTGTATGACTCTAATTATTAAATATTAATTTTTTATATATATACTGTAATAGCCTTTAGAAAGCTTAAATTTTTTGGCATTTCCACTTAATTCCCTTAAATCTAGCATTCTCCCTTTCTCAGCTAGCATAGTTTTAAACTTAAACTTTTCCTTCCTGCAAATTTAAATTTCCAAGTCCCTCTTTCCCAAAAAAATTAAAATCCTTTTTTAACTAGCTTCTCCTAAAACCCTTTAAGAACCCAAACTAAAAACCCAAACACACAAAACCCATCAAACCCAATTCCCAAATCTCCAAAAGTTAACACAAACTACCCGCAGGAAATTACAACCCGTACCAGTTACAAATCCTGGAAAACATTAAATAACACAACCTTCCAAAAAAAAACAAACCAAACCCAGGCTGAACAACAAGGACAAGCCAGGAGGGAAAAATACCCAAAACACAAACCATCCACAAAAAATAACCAAAACCGGGCCAAAAACTTAAAAAAAAAGGCCCAAGCAGCTCCAAAAAACCCCCAAACTTCAAACAAGACAAAAGTCCCAAACAATCACCTTAAATAACCCTGTTTCATAAAGGGAAAAGCCCTGCTGGCCCCGGCGAAAAAAGAAGGTGGCTCCCCGTGCAAATCCCCCCTTAAAACCAGGTCCTCAAAAGACAAATACCCTCTTGATCCGTGAAACCCAGGGTTCCCGGAACCTGAAAAAAGGGGCCTTTTGTTTTCCAGGCTAGTCTTCCAGCATCTTCCCACCCAAAAACCCCAAAAAAAAAGGATACCTTTTAATTGCTCAATTAGGGATCTAGGAATGTCTGTTCTTTGGAAACACACCCAGTTAAAGGGGGTGGCTCCGTCACACTTCCATATTTGGCCTCACCATAGTTTAAAAGGCAAAGGATCAAAAAGAAACAAAAAAAAAAAGGGTACCTCCAGGCAATCAAATTAAGGGGGGTTACTCCCATGAGATAGACACATGATTTAAGGCTTCCGGCCCCGCCCAGGAATTCAAATTTAAAATGGGGCCAAAAAGATGTTAACATAAAAAAACCCCACCAGGTTTAAAGGGGGGCCATTTGCCCAAAAGGCAAAAATAATTTTGTATCCATAAAATTTAATTAAAAGTGCAGATAACAATGGGTTTTCCCCAAAAGGGGTTGACGGGGTTAAACAGGTCCGGGTGGAGGCCTTCCTGACTCAGGGAAGGGGTTAAAAAAGGCCCTCCATTTTATTTGCCCAATGCGGGCCCAAAAGGGGGGTAAAATTTTTAAAAGAAGTTAAAGATGGAGGCAAATTAAAAAACCCCAGGTTTTTGGGGTTTACATTAGGAAAGGGGGAAAGGATGGCTGTTTGCAAACTCCAATGGTAGGTACAAAACTGTACTATGTTCATCGTGCATACAGCTGCAGTCATAACAGATGGGTAGAATCCCAAAGCTAAAAAAGGGGTGGTAGGCACTAGGTGGAACTAGGAGGAGCCAGGATGCCCTGCAAGACTGCAGTGGCAAAGCCTGCTCTAGATTTGGAGTATAATGGTAGGTGATAGTGCTTGGAGAAAGTATGTGGCTGCTTCCAAAATATCTTTGGTAGGAACCCCCCCTGAGGAAAGCTGCAGAGGTAGCTGTGGCCCTTGTGGAGTGAGATCTGATGCCTGCAGTTACAGTTTTACCATGAAGAGAGTAACAAAAGCGTATGCAGTGGGCTATCCATTTTGAGATGTCTGTTTGGAAATGGGCTTCCCTTGAGCTCCTGTAGCATAGGACACAAATAGTTGCTCTGATTTTCTGAAAGGCTTTGTTCTGTCCAAATAATAACGTAGCTGCCTGTGAATGTCCAAGGAATGTAGTAGTCTCTCCCCTTTGTTTTGAGGATTAGGGTAAAAGGTAGGTAAGTGGATAGCCTGATTCAAGGCTACCCTGGATACTACCTTTGGCATAAAGGAAGGACTGGTTCATAAGGAAACTCTGCCCTGATGGAAAATGATGAAAGGCTGCACAGCCATGAGGGCTTGTAGTTCCGAAACCCTGTGAGCTGAGGTGATAGCCAGAAGGAAGGCTGTTTTCCAGGACAAATATTGCAGTTCTGTTGAAGCAGCTGGCTCAAAAGGAGGCAAGGTCAGTTTTTCTAGAATGAAATTGAGGTCCCAAGCAGGTACTGGTGGTTTCCTGGGGGGTTTTTATATTCTTAGCCCCTCTGAGGAACTGTCTTAAGAGGGGGTGAGAATAAAGGAGGATCAGTGTATTCTGCAGAAATGGCTGAGGCATGGATTTTGATGGAGGAGAATGAAAGTCCACTGCTTAGCATCTCAGCTAGGTACTGTAATATTTTAGGTAAATTCAGTATTCCAGGATTCTGACCCTTTTTCTGATTCCAGGCACAAAACCGTTTCCATTGTGCGGAGTAGGCTTTTCTAGTAGAAGGCCTTCTGGCCTCCAAAATGACATCCTGCACCTCCTTGGAGAGTAGGGTCTGTTGTGAATTTAAGGAATCTTCCATGCGGCTAGATTGAGTTTTCAGCTGACTGTGAAGAGTTTTGAAGTTGTGCTGAGTCAGTAGAAGAGGCATTAGAGGCACAATCCATGGTGGGGAATGCGTCAGGCTCCTCAGGAGTGGGTACCAGTGTTGTCTTGGCCAGTCTGGAGCAATGAGAATCCTCTTTGGTCTGTCTGCTCTGGTTTTTAATACAACTTTGGGCAACAGAGGAAGAGGTGGAAAGGCATAAACTGTCATTGTTGTCCAACTGAAACAGAGTGCGTCCACTTTCTAGGCCTGTGGATGAAAGGTCCTTGAGCAGAATTTTGTCAATTGGTTATTTCTGTGGGAGGCAAAGAGATCTATGTCTGGCCTTCCCCATGCTTGATTTATTTTTGTAAAAACTTGAGGATGCAACTTCCATTCGTGTGGATCTGTCATATTTCTGCTTAGGTTGTCCGCCAGCGTGTTTTCCTTGCCTGGCAGGTACTGTGCTTGAAGTTAGATTTGTAGTTCCAGAGCCATGTTCCAAAGAGACATGGCTAGCCTGCATAAGGGGTATGAATGGGTTCCTCCCTGTTTGTTTATGTACCACATTACTGTGGTGTTGTCTGTCCTTATCAATAGCTGGCCTGGATGCAGTAGGTCTTTGAAAGCCATAATAGCATTTATTACTGCTAGCATTTCCTTTTGATTGATGTGGAGGTGCTTTTCTTTTTGGGACCATTTGCCCTGAATGCACCGATCTGTCATGTGCGCCCCCCATGCGTAGTCCGAGGCATCTGTTGTGATGACTTGATTTGCTTGAGGCTTGCAAAATGGGAGACCTGTGTTTCTTTGGCATGCTTAAGCCCACCACAGAAATTCCTTTTGAAGACATGGAATCAGTGGTATCATTGTTTCCAAACTGTGGCTGTGTTGAGACCATAGGTTTTTTAGGTACCATTGAAGTTTCCTCATATGCAGCTTTGCACATGGGATTAGCAGGATGCAAGATGCCATGAATCCCAGAGCCTGCAGGATTTTCCTTGCAGTCAAGCCTGGTGAAAGTTGCCAGTTTTCTGAAGTATTGAGTTAGTTGCCCTTGTTTCTCTGGCATGAGGTAGGCCATCTGGGTATTTGCATTCAAGCTGGCACCCAGGAAAATTATTGTTTGAGGGTATTCGCCTTGATTTCTTTTTGTTGACTGTGTATCCCAGAGAGTTCAACAACATTATCACAAACGCCAGATGTTTCAGAAGGATGTGTTTGCTGTCCGCATGGATCAGGCAGTCGTCCAAATATGGGTATATTTGTATCCCTTGAAGTCTGCAGTAGGCAATTACTGATGCCAGGCATTTTGTGAACACTCTGGGCACAGTAGATAAGCCAAAGGGCAATGCAGAGAATTGATAATGGGTTGAACCTGCAAGAACTCTGAGGTATCTTTTGCAATCTTGTCTGATTGGGACATGCAGGTATGCCTCCTTGAGGTCCAATGTTACCAGCCAAGACTCCTTGCCCAGCATGGGAAGAAGCTGCTGTAATGTGAGCATCTTGAATTTTGGCAGGAGTAAAAATGTGTTTAGGATGGATAGGTCCAAAATAGGTCTCCAATCTTTGCCCTTCCTTGGTACCAGGAATAGTCTGGAATAAAAACCTTGACCCTGTTCTTGTGCAGGTACCTCTTGAATAGCTTTCATGTCCATGAGATCTGAAATTTGTTTTTGTGCCTCTGCCCTTTGATTGTGTGGCAGGTTTGGCATGCCTCTCATTTTTGGAAGGGTGTGAAAGTGGAATCTGTAGCCTCTGTCTATAATGTCCAGGATCCATTTGTCTTTTGTGACAATATGCCAATTTTTCGAAAATAATGCCAGTTTTCCGCCTAAAGGTGTTGCCATTTGAGCCTTGCTTGGCATGCTAAGGGGAAAGTCATTGGTTCTGCTTTCTGAATGGCTGTGAACTATCCTCACCACCTCTTTGTGTAGGTGCTTGCCATTGTCTGCCTCTAAACGATCCTTGAGATTGCCCTCTACCCTTCGGGCGCCTGTATCTACCTCTTTGGGGTCTGTCCGTGGCTGGAAAGGACCAATATTTTGAAGGCCAAGTTCTACTGAAACGTGGAGGTTGTACCTGTAGGAAATCTTTCACTGTTTGCATTCATTTTGCCTTTTTCTCCATTTTCTTTAATACCTCCTCAGCTTTAACACCAAACAATACATCTTTTTGAAGAGGTGCATCTAGTAATTTAGCTTTGACATGATCTGGTAAGGTTTGCTCTTTGAGCCAAGCATGTCTACGTATGACTGATCCTGTAACAGCAGCTCTACATGAAGCCTCTAAAGCATCAAAACCACATTGCAAGGTATGTTTACCCGCTTGCTCTGCACTATGTAACAAATCCTGCAACTCCTTCAAGTCTGGTTGTTCAGGTTGTGACATTTTGCTTTTCAACTGTGATAACAGAAACTGTTGGTACTTTAACATATGGAACTGACAGTTTAATGCTCTCATGGTTAAGGTGGCTGAGGTGTATACCTTTTTCCCCCACCTTTCTAAAGCTCTGGAATCTCTCTCTGAAGGTAATGGATTTTTTGCAGTGGAGGCCTTAATTCTCTTGGGACCCTGTGAAATAGTTTCTGGGTCAGCTGCATGGCTTTTGTATAGGAATTGGTGTGAATCAGGAACCCGGTAATACCTGTCAGGCTTGACTGGAGCCGAGGTAAAGAATCTGGGTTGAGGCAGGCCTCCGAATACACATCATCTAGTATGTCTAAGACAGGAGGTATAGCCAGAGGCCTGTGCTGAGGGAGCAAGAGGAAATCCCTAAGCCTTTTCTTGGAGTCCGAGTACTCTTGGCCTTCCCAGTGTAAGTGCTCCCTCAAGGTATGTAAGGTTTCCCCAAAAGAGTAATCCTCAGTGGGGGGAGACAGAGGGAATGGACTCCTCTGCATCAGAATCTTCAAAAGAGGAGTATGAATGTTCCTGGTCTTCAGAATGTTCTGAAATAATGGAGGCCTGGTCCGAGGAAGGGGATTCTTCCTCCACTCTGGGCCTTTTGTCCCGGGGGGGGGGGGTTGAGAACCCCTGATAAGAGTAATCAAATCCTCAGCCATTTTGAGCATCTGCTTTTTAGGCATGGGGCCTTGAGAGGGACCCTGTGCAGCTTGTCTTTTAGTATGCATGGCTGCTTTAGACTTAGTGAAAGCCTTGATGGAGAAAGAAGAAGGCCTGAAGACACCTTGAGAGGTGGCAGGCCTATCTAAACTCTGAGTTTCCCCGCCAAGAGTGGCTTTGGTATCTGTAGTCGGGGTGTGGGCCGAAGAGCCTGCGACCTCGGGCACAGAAGACACCGCCAATGAAGTGTCATCGGTAGTCAGGGGCTGCGTAGGCGCCTCGCTGAGAACCGGAGCACCTGTAGTCGGCTTTAGCGTGGTGCCGGTAGAAGTCGCGGACCTCATATGTCGGTCCTTATCTTTGCGTCTTTTACTCAAAACTGGAGTCGGAGCATCCGACGACATAATGTAATTAAACTTTTTGCCAAAATAGTGTTGGGCGAACTCCGCCAGACGCTTAATAGTGCGTCTGTTGAATGTAGCACAAAAACGACAGGCTGAGACATCGTGGTCTGGGCCTAAGCAAGGAATGCAGAGGGAATGAAAATCCTTATGCGGTATTTGCTTCCCACATGAAATGCAATTATTAACTTTGTCTGACATCGGTCTGGGGCAAGAAAAGTTTCCCCAACGGGGTACTTAGCTTTCAAGAAGACTTCGGTTGAAAAATATTCGTAATCTCAGGAGCTGGCCGACCGGCATTTGCGAACTGCTTCGGGCACCGCGCGGCAAGAAAGACTGAAGAAAATGGCGTCGGCTGGTTCTTTTATACCCCTGTCGCACTGACGTCAGGGAAGAAGCGACGACATCTGACGCCGGACCTAGACTTTGGAATTCAGCCAACCGAGGACCCACCTGATGGCAAGAAAACCCATCTGTTATGACTGCAGCTGTATGCACGATGAACATCTGCTATACAACTTGTAGCATGCTACAGACCACCCTCACAATCTCAGGAACTCCAATCAGCCTTCCTGAAGACAATGGAGGATATGAATGTCTCACCAAATACCATCATATTGGGAGACTTCAACTACCCAAACAAACTGGATGCATTACTCACCCCCAACACCCTATCCCAAAGGTTCCTGGAATTCATCAACTCAAATGCGATGGAACAACTAGTCACCTCCCCCATAAGGGGAAATAATATACTTGACCTGATGATCACAAAAACGGGGACAAAATGCTCAACACCGGAAGTATACCCCTCACTAGTGAGATCAGACCATAAACTAATAACCCTAGATATTCATATCCCACCCCAGCACAAAAGACCACAGTGAGAAACTTCTCAAAAGCCGACTACACTCCTTAGGACTAAAATGGTATCCTTCAAGCCCCCTGGGCCAGTGGAAGCCACATCCCACACTGCTGAATCCTTCACAAATGCTTTCTACAGGCATCTCCAAGAATGCATGGATCATGAAATCACAAATAAAACCAAGTACCCTTTCCACCAAAGGCAGGCATCCTATCTGGTGGACCCCAGCCATAAACAAACTTTATAACAAGAGAAGGAAGCTACTGCAAGACAGAGCAAAATCCCATAAAGGGAAGGCATCCCTGATCAGCACTAGCAAAAAACTACGTTCGCTAATAAAATCATCAAAGGCCAACTTCGAGAGAAAAGTCGCTAAAGGACACTAAAGATAATCACAAGGCCTTCTTCAGTTATGTTAGAAACCTGGGCGGAAACCCTCAGATATGCGCAGAGGTAGTTCATAATGGCAAAAAATACACTGAACCCACAGATATTGCCAACATACTGGCAGACAGGTTCAGTACAAATTTCTCCCCTCCCTCTCCCCCAAAAGACGAAATAAATCTCTCAGCTGAATGCAACCTCCCTGAAATCTCAGATGCCCAGGTGAGAGCTGCCCTCAGCAAAGCTAAAAATACAGCATCCATGGGACCTGACTGTGTCCCCGGTTGCGTGCTACGTGAACTCCTAGAGGAGCTAAACCCGCACATAAGAATGCTGTTTAATCTTAACCTTGCTACAGGACATGTCCCTGAACACTGGCGTACAGCTACAGTGGTCCCACTCCACAAAGGTGGCACCTCTACAGACCCTGGAAACTACCACCCCATAAGCTTGACCAGCCTGGTCTGCAAAGCTATGGAAAGGATCATTATGGAACTCAAACAAAGACATCGGGGACCTACAGACAATTGACCCTACCCAGTTCGGCTTTGTAAAAGGCAGATCCTGTCTTTTAAACCTGGTGGACTTTTTTGAAACAGTCACTAGAGCCATCGATGAAGGCAAAGCAGTTCATACAGCCTAACTGGATCTGGCAAAAGCCTTCGACACAATACCCCACTTAGGCATCATAGACAAGCTCAACAGCTTAAATGTAAACCTGTTTGTCACAAGATGGGTTGCAAACTGGCTGAAGGACAGAACCCACAAAGTCAGAATAGCAGGAGCTATGTCAGACTCTAAGCCAGTCACAAGTGGAGTCCCACAGGGCTCTGTCTTGGGACCCCTCTTGTTCGGCATTTATTTCTCAGATGTGCAGGCAAACATGGGGTTGTGGCTGACAAAGTTATGAGCGACTGCAAACTAGGCGCCATAGTCGACACACCAGCTGACACATGCATCCTCCAGAAGGGCCTCACAGAAACAGACGACTGGTGCCAGAGTCATGGCCTTAAACTAAATGCCAAAAAATGTATAGTCATCCCCTTTGGAAAAAACAAAAGTACCCACAAATTACCACATAGGTGGTAATCCACTAAGTACGGAAAAAGTAATCAGAGACCTGGGGACCCAAGTTGACAGTCACCTCTCATTTGACACCCACGTTGCCAAAGTGGTTAGAAAGACCTTCTACCTTGCCCACCTTATCATGAAGGGATTCACATCCAGATCAAAAGACGTAATTGTACCCTTATATTCCTCCCTTATCAGGCCTATGATTGAGTACAATGCCCCATTTGGTATGTACCTCACCCGGCACATGCAGCAGCTGGACAGACCCCAAAAGTACCTTACCAAGAGGATCAAGGGTCTCCAGCATATGTCATATGCTGCCAGACTGAAAAAGCTCCAGCTCTATTCAGTAGCATACCGCCTGCTCAGAGGTGATCTGTGCCTTATGTACAAGGCCATGTCCAATTCAGAATTAACGGACATGCTCCACCTCAAAAAATCCAAATCCATCAGAGCCACGAGAGTTAAAGATCTAAACCTCAGCACAAATATGAATAGGACATGCTGGAGGGACAGATTCATAACCCAGAGGCTTCCCGCACTCTGCAACAGGATACCTGTCCATGTTAGGCAGAGCCCCTCACTGACTCTCTTCAAGAGAAATCTGGACGAATGGATGGGTGATCATAGGTTTACCCCAGGGGTCATCTCTGTGTCATTGCTAGATAGAGGCACAGTAAACTAAATTTAATTTAAATTGTAAACTTTTGTATCATTACATGAGGTGGCGAAAGCCACATACACTTTGGCTAGGCTTATAAATGCCCTAGGGTAGTACTATACCATGAAAAGTACAGTTTTGTACCTACCATAAATGTAGATGTCCGAACAGGATAGCATCTGCAGTCATAACAAATGGGTTGTCCTGTCGTCAGGCAGCCCTTCGGTCGGCCGGATTCCAAAGTCTGGGTCCGGCTTCGGCTGATGTCGCACTTCACCCGACGTCATCTCTGCTGGTCTTCGGGTATAAAGGCATCAGCCGACGCCATTTTCCTCAGTGTTTCTTGCCCCAGATGCCAGTTGCCCACTTGGAAAGCTAAATTTTGGATAAATGCCAATGTTTCCAAAATAGTAGAAGGCAAACACAAAAACTAAGCATGTATGTACATATATACAAACAAATACACCATAAGAGACTCCCCCCCCCCCAGCTAGCTATTAGGAGGGTGAATACCCTAGGAGTACCACAGAGGGGAAGGAGGGTGGGTAATCCTGACTGCAGATGCTATCCTGTTCGGACATCTACATTTATGGTAGGTACAAAACTGTACTATGTCCTTCAAGGATGCATCTGCAGTCATAACAAATGGATAGAATACCATAGCCAAACTAGGGGAGGAGGAAGAAGAATTATGGTGTAGTTAGGATCCCTTGCAATACAGCAGTGGCAAACCCTGCTCGGGATCTAGAGTATAGAGGTAAATTATAACGCTTGGCAAATGTATGCACGGAGGTCCAAGTAGCCGCCTCAATAATGTCCTTGGTTGCCACTCCTCGTAAGAAAGCTGTGGTAGTGGCTGTAGCCCTTGTAGAATGAGGTCTTATGTTATGTGGAATTGGTTTTCCATGGTAGGAGGAACAGAATCTTATGCAATTTCCTATCCATTTGGAGATTGTCTGTTTGGAAATTGCTTTTCCTTCCCTTCCTGTTGCATAGGCTACTAAAAGCTGGTCAGTTTTTCTGTTACCTTTGGTTCTGTCCAGGTAGTAGTGTAACTGTCTATGTACATCCAAGGTATGCAGCAGTCTTTCCCCACTGTTCTGTGGATTGGGAAAGAAGGTAGGTAGGTGGATTGCCTGGTTTAAAGACACTCTGGATACCACCTTAGGCATAAATGTAGGATTAGTTCTCATGGACACTATCTTGATGGAAGATTAGGAAGGGTTGTACTGCCATTAAGGCCTGTAGTTCCGAAACCCTCCTTGCTGAAGTAATTGCCAGTAGGAAAGCAGTTTTCCATGATAGGTGTTGAAGATCTGCTGTTGCTGCTGGTTCAAATGGAGGGAGTGTCAATTTTTCTAGCACAAAGTTCAAGTCCCATGCTGGTAATGGTGGTTTCCTAGGAGGTTTTACATTCTTGATCCCTCTGAGGAACTGCCTGAGAAGAGGATGCGAAAAGACAGGCGGATCGAAGCTGTATTCTGCTGAAATAGCTTATGCATGTATCTTGATGGAGGAGTAGGACAGGCCTGTATGTAGAAGCTCTGCCAAGTACTCCAGGATGTTAGCAATATCTATGTTTGACACATCTTTTCCTCTTTCAGTACTCCAAATGACAAACCTTTTCCATTTTCCTGCATAGTTCCTTCTTGTTGAAGGTTTGCGGGCTTCAAGGATAATGTCTTTAACCCTTTGGGATAAGTCTGGGTTAGTTGCTGTTATGTGATGTTCCAGGCAGTCAGTTGCAAGGTTTTTAGGTTTGGGTGCATGATGTTGTAGTTCTGAGTTAACATCAAAGGCATCAGGGGTATTGACCACATTCTCCCCTGAGACATGCTCCTCAGCAATGGATACCAGTGTTGTCTTGGCCAATTCGGAGCTATCAGAATTATCCTTGGACATTCCTCTTGGATTTTCAGTAGTACCTTGTGCATCAAAGGAAGAGGTGGAAATGCATATGCTGTCAGGCCTTTCCAACTGAAGGATAGAGAGTCCACCTTCCATGCAAGTGGGTGGTATGTCCTTGTGCAGAATTTTTTGAGCTGGTGATTGAGTGGGGATGCGAAAAGGTCTATTTGTGGCATTCCCCATTTCTTTGTGGTGGCCTTGAAGATGTCCGGGTGTAGCATCCATTCGTGAGCATCCGAGGTGGTTCTGCGTAACATGTCTGCTAGGGTGTTTTCTTTTCCTGGCACAAATATTGCCTGTAACTGGATGTTGTAGCTCAGAGCCATATTCCAAAGGTCCAGAGTCATCCTGCATAGGGGGTATGAATGAGTGCCTCCCTGTTTGTTGATGTACCACATGACTGTGGTGTTGTCTGTCCTTATCATTAAATGGCCTTCTTTGAGGAATGGTCTGAATTTCTGGATTGCTAGTTTTACTGCCAGCATTTCTTTTTGGTTTATGTGCAGGTGCAGCTGGTCTGGAGTCCACAATCCTTGTATGCATTTGTCCAACATGTGCGCCCCAGCCTAGGTCTGAGGCGCCTGTTGTGATGGTTTGGCTTGCTTGAAAGTTGTGGAAGGGCAAGCCTGGGTTTGACTGGCATGCTTGAGCCCACCATAGGAACTCTTGTTTCAGGCATGGGATTAGTGGAATTTCGGTTTCTAAGCTGTGCCTGTGTTGAGACCATAAATTGTTTAGGTACCACTGTAGCTTTCTCATATGCAGTCTGGCATGGGGACCAGGATTATGCATGATGCCATGAATCCCAACCCCTGCAGAACTTTTGTTGCTGTTAGTTTGTTCTGCTTTGTGAATGCCAAGAAGTAAAGGAGGAGTTGTTCTTGTTTTTCTGCAGTTAGGAATGCCATTTGTTTTACTGTGTCCAATTCCGCACCCAAGAATGTTCTTGTCTGGGATGGTATCAGTCTTGACTTTTTTAAATTGACTGTGTATCCCAGGGCTTGTAGTAAGCAAATGACTCTTTGTAAATCTGTTGTCAGCTTGCTTTTGTTGTCCGCTTGTAACAGGCAGTCGTCCAGGTATGGATAAATTTGGATTCCCTGTAGCCTGCAATGAGCGATTACTGATGCCAGGCATTTTGTGAATACTCTGGGCGCAGTAGATAAGCCAAAGGGCAATGCTGAGAATTGATAATGCTCTGATCCTGCAAGAAATCTGAGGTATCTTCTGCAATTTGGTCGTATGGGGACGTGCAGGTATGCCTCCTTGAGATCTAGAGTTACCAGCCAACACTCCTTGCCCAGCATGGGAAGAAGTTGCTGTAGAGTCAGCATTTTGAATCTTGGGACAATGATGTATGTGTTTAAGACGGACAGGTCGAGAATAGGTCTCCAACTTTTCTCTTTTCTTGGTACTAGGAAGAGTCTGGAGTAGAATCCTTTGCCCTGTTCTGTTATTGGTACTCTTTCCACAGTTCTCATCTTTGTTAATTGAGCTATCTGCTTTAGAGCTTCTGTTTTTAGATTTGGAGGTAGGTTTGGCATTCCTCTTTTTACTGGTAAGGTGTGGAAGTGGAACCTGTAGCCTTGGTCTATGGTTTGCAAAATCCACTTGTCTTTTGTGATATAGTGCCAATTTTTCGAAAATAAGGTTAACTTTCCGCCTAAAGGTGCTGCTAATTGCTCCCTGGTAGGCGGTGTCAGAGCCAAGTCACTGAGATTGTCCTGTTGCAGTGGCAGTGGTTGTGTCTGTGCCTCGCTGGTTATTGCCTTGCCACTGGCGTCCTCTGTAGGCACCTCCTCTGGATTGATTTCTGCCTCTAGAGCGTCTATTCCTGCCTCTGAGATTTTGAGGAGTCTGGAAAGGACCAATTTTTGGCAGGCCAGTTCCTGCTAAACCTTGGGGGCTGAACCTGTAAGAAATCCTTAACTGTTTGTACAGATTTTGCCTTCTCTTCCATTTTCTTCATTACTTGCTGAGCAGGGGTACCAAATAGACTGGCCTTATCCATAGGAGCATCTAACAGCTTTGCTTTAACATGATCCGCAAGACCTGTTCTTTCAACCATGCATGCCTTCTTATCACTGTGCCAGTCATGGCTGATCTAAATGAAGCCTCCAGTGCATCATAGCCACATTTTAAGGAATGGTTACTAACCTGCTGAATGTTATTCACCATTTCTAAAACATATTTCTTATCTAAGGGGTCATCAGAGGACAGCTTCTTAGTTAACTGATCAAGCATAAACTCTTGGTATTGGATCATATGAAACTGACAGTTTAAAGCTCTAGCTGAGAGAGTAGCAGAGGTGTAAACTTTTTCCCCCATCTCTAAGGACCTGGATTCCCTTTCAGAAGGGAGAGGGTTTTTTGCTGAGGTCGAGGCTACTGCCTTAGGCCCCTGGGATATAGTCTGTGGGGCCTTGAATAGGTGGTGATGAGTGTCTGGCACCCTGTAAAATCTATCTGGTTTGGCAGGGGCTGGAGGTAAAGTATCAGGAGCAGTGCAAACATCATTAAATGCATCATCCACAACAGGCAGAACTGGAGGTATAGCTAAGGGCCTATGTTGTCTTAAGTGCAGAAAGGTCCTAAGCCTTTTTCTTGAATCTGAGAAATCCTGTCCCTGCCATTGGAATTGTTCTCTCATGGCATGTAAGGTTTCCCCAAAGGAAAATTCCTCTGGTGGAGAGGCAGATGGAATGGATTCTTCAGCATCGGAATCTTCATAAGTAGAAAAAGGAGCCTCTGGCTGATCTGTAATGTCGGAGTCATCCGAAGAATCATCAGAGGACACTGGCTCGGGAGGCTCTGCTCTAGGTCTCTTTTCTGGAGGCTGAGAGGCCCTGTCTGGGTGAGATTGGGATCCCCTAATTAAGGATATTAAATCCTCTGCCAGAGTAAGCATTTGTGAACTAGAAGTGGGCCTGTGTGAGGGGGGTTTAACAGGCACTGATTTAACAGTTTTGGCTGCTTTAGCCCTGGCAAAGGCCTTAATAGACATGGCTGCAGGAGGCCTAGCAGCACCACGTGCTGGGGTAGAGACATCCAAAGGGATGGTGTCTGATAATTCACTAGGAACCACAGTAGTAGGCAAAACTTCAGAGGCCGATTCAACTAAGGTAGCAGGGGCCTCGGTAGTAGTCGTGGATTTGGCTGAAGAATGACCCGTTTTCTCGGTTTCGGCCGAAACCGAGACGCTCGCGGCTTGCTTAACCGTGGTTTCGGCCGAAACCGCGGACCTCGAGTGTCGATCTTTTTCTTTGCGTTTTTTAACAATTTGGGTAGTCGGAGGATCCGACGGCATAATGTACGCAAAATCTGAGCCGTAAAACTGTTCAGCAAACTCCGACCGACGCCTAAGCGTTCGTCGGTTGAAGGAAGCACAGGCTAAACAGGCTGCTACGTCGTGGTCTGGGCCTAAACAAGGTAGGCAGTAAGAGTGGAAATCTTTATGAGGTATTTGTTTCCCACAAGTTAAACAGTTATTTACTTTTTCTGACATCGGCTGAGGCAAGAAAGAGTCTAACGGGTACTTAGCTTTTTAGAAGTCTTTGAAGTAGTATTCGGTAGTAATCTCTGGATCTGACCGACCGGCACTTGCGAACAGCTTCTGTTTCGGGCGTCACGCGGCAAGAAAGACTGAAGGAAAATGGCGTCGGCTGATGCCTTTATACCCGAAGACCAGCAGAGATGACGTCGGGTGAAGTGCGACATCAGCCGAAGCCGGACCCAGACTTTGGAATCCGGCCGACCGAAGGGCTGCCTGACGACAGGACAACCCATTTGTTATGACTGCAGATGCATCCTTGAAGGACATCTATGAAACTATATGTGTGTATATTAATATATATATATATATATATATATATATATATATATATATATATACATATATACATATATACACATACACATATATATATATATATATATATTTTCATGTCAACTCTCATACATGCTTTCATAATATGACAATGGACTACGGTTCCTTAATGAACTGCATGTCTCCTTTAAGCTGTTTTGAAACATTCCCCATTACTCTATTTTAGTTCTCACTGTAGATGATGTATAGCTGTATCACAAATATGTCATTTACACTGGGCTACCCATGCTATATAAACTGAGTGTGCACTATTCAGTGCACTGCAGGACCATAATGGATTCACATGATCCCTAAAAAATATGTCCATGTGCTGTACTCTGCATCTGTGCTTCAGGCCATCTTCTGATGGTAGTTTAGAAAAGCTCAACCCAACCCCATAAATCATGAAATTTTTGGTTGTTGCTGTGACACGAGAAGAATGTGTTCCCCTCACACTATATTCTGTTTATACAGCCCTTCCCCACATGAGAAGCTATTTGTGGTTCCCCATATTTCCACAGTAATTATTTCTCGGAATCTGTTGCAGGTCTGCTACAGGCTCATAAATAATGCACTTAAAAATTGTATACACAGATTTTGTTTTCATTTTCTGTAAACTGAAATATCCAGACAAAATCAATAGTATCTTAAACTTTATCACATGAACTAAAAGGCTGGCTAAATTTATAAAACAGTGACATGTTCTAGTCATGTCTCAGGCACAGTATGTGGTAAGAGAAGCTTGAATTAATCATTTTGCATATAATTACTCTAAGCTCGCAGCCATCATCCTTGGATATGTGTTGAGCATTTTTGATCTTGGCCCCTGGATTAAACAATAGGTGCCAGCACAGGTGAAAATGACCATATTCAGCTTGATGAGGCACTAACTACACTGTCTTCTGCATTGATCCCTAATTTTGAATGAGAGGCATAAATGATGGGCTGTTTACAATGTATCCATTTGTTCAATGCATTTCTTTATTTGAGTTTTGTCAACGAGGTAATGCACTCATTATAAAGCAATGGGTTTAAGCATAGCCTGGGTGCTTCCTGTGGTGAATCAATTGTCAGATTTTTTTTTTCTGTTTCATTTATTTATTGAATCATGAGGGGGATGGTTGATATAATTCTTTAGGAGTTGATGAATTTTTATCATTTTCTGCAGAATTCATCTCGGAGAACACAGTCAACATAAGGCTGGTTGAGAGGTTAGTGCAGTCTTTTTTCTTGATGCTGTTGTGACTTTCAGCTTTTCCTGGTTAGGGGTCGTCACAGCGGAACTCCGGTCCGCTAATGACTGGCAGTTGATTTTTACATACCGAGTTGCCAACCCTGAAGCACAACCTTCAACGAAGGTACGCCCATTCACTTATGTCTCCATGCAGAAGATGCTCTGAGAGTCGAACCGGACAGCGTCTTACTGTGAGGCAACGCTATAATTTCTTTAGAATTTTACTTTTTTGTTGGTGGTGACAGTGGGATTATGAACTGAATTTGGTAGGTTTCATGAAAGGAAGACTTCTGACTTTGGGTTATGTTGTGGTAAGTTTTTATAGATAATGGCAATTTTTTTTTGTATTGGTAGTAGGTTGGTTATGTGAAGGTCGTTTGAAGAAAATATCAGCTTTGTAGATGAAGGCAGATGATTATATGACACAGTTGGACATTGCTTGTGAAATTCCTATTTAAATTGTGATGAATTACTTATGTAATTTATGTGTTGTGTGTAACTGCTGGAGGAGCAGATAAGTAAGAGTTGTGAACTGATAGTACTTTCTTTTGTAACATTTTGTGATTTAGTTTAAAATGTTGTATACTAGGATTCCTTTATTACATATTGCCCATTTCACTGCATAGTATATACAATTTTCAGTATGTGTGAGATTTTTCTCACTTTTTTTCTTTACTTGTGGTTGTTTAACTTGTTTGGCCAGGCTATTTCTTTTTAAAATTGTAATTTGATAGCCAACCCTTGTATATAACATTTTCTACAGATTTTAGGGACATTTTTATACTTGTGTATGTATATAAAATTCTTTGCAACCTTGTGTGTGTGTGTGTGTGTGTGTGTGCGCATATATGTACATGGCTTTATGTATGTGCAGTTTGGGAGTGGTCCTGTATTGTCTGAGGTAGGAATGTGACTACCTAGCTGCAGCTAGCTTCCGGACAGCAATCTTATCTGCAGTTAGAAATTTAGTGGCACAATCAAAAATTAGTGACATGGCCTTTCACCTTCAACAGGTCTTTAACGTTTTTTTCACATAAAATTTTTTCCACCACAGCAATAGATGATACAATGCCTTTTCTGGGCTTTTGTGGAAAGGAATCCATGTGCATTCTTGAAATGGTTCTCAGCATCTACTTTCTGCTCCACAAGACATGCACAAAAGGGGGTGCTGGTCACTGGCCTTTTTTTGCAGAGGTAGACTCCCCTATCCATGACTTCTTGGTTCCTGTCTGAGCTAGTTGGCTATCCAGTGGGTGATATAGGGGTTTATCAATAATTTCAAGAGCCGGTCAACTATACCCAAGTGGAGTATTGTGATGAATGTCCTGGCCAGATTGAGGCAGGCAGTGTGCACAATTTTGTCCTTATCCAGTGCATTGGTGACCATCTCTAACGAGCATACTAGGTGAAGTAGGCATGACCTGCCCATTAAGAAACCAAACTGGTTTGTATCAAGTGTCTGAAAGTTTCTTATGTCATTACTCAGCATAGCCATGATAACTCAGATTCACAGCTTGTTACTAGGCTAACAACCCAGGGGCCTTTCTAAGCCTAACCAAATTTTACCAAAAAATAATGATGTCCTGTATCTGAATAGGACATTGAGACCCAGGCATTTATAAGCTACCTCTATCCACATTGGACATAGGTGGCAGGCCATGCCCGGTGTAAATTTCCTATTCCCTATCCATGGTCTAGGTTGCACTTAAACTGGGAAAAGACAAACTTAGCTTCACACAGATGGGAAGCCTGTTCCATGGGAGTGGCAGTCTCTGGGACACATCTGTCTACCTGACATTCTGTTTATGTCACAGACAAAATTCAGTTCCCTAGGCATTGTATTTCTGGTACTCTGACCTACAAATGTGTAGGAGATTTATAAGTGTGGGGTTTGCAGATTCCTTGTAAGCCATCCATAAATCACCCCCACAACAATCTATATGAGACTGAACAGAGGGAAAGGGCTTCAAGGCACTCTGCATAAGGCAGATTCGATATGCCTTGTATTCTTTTTGTTAGGAACCTCTGAGGTCACTAGTTGCTGCATATGCCTGGTCAAATACATACCAAAGGGAAGATTGTACTCCAAGATTGATCTGAAAATGGTGGAGTACAGCGGGATAATGACCTCTTTGGATCTAGATGCCATGCTTTTACTTATAAGTTGCTCAACATAAAAGGACTTTTATACAGACTATTGGATGCAGTGGTTAAAAGTAAGGCTACTGTCTATGTACGTATCCAGATCCTTTACCATGGGTCAACTCTTGGAAGAGTATTATCAACATGGTAGTTAGCTGGGATGGCTGACTTCCCATGCGGTACAATAATGCATTTCTCAGCATTTTGTTTATGACTATGGTTTTTGGCACCAACTGTTAGTCAGAGATAGACCTTCTTGAAGAATGCTAGTATCTGAAGGGGAGTCAATAACCCACAGCTTGCAATCATCTGCAAACTTTATCAGCTATAAACCTTCAGCATTTGCTTCCATTTCAGAGCAATCAATGCCAAAAGTGAGCAGGCCCAGTAAGGAGCCCTGGGGGACTCCACTAATTACTGGCCACTTGGTGGAGGTGGTTTCACCTATTTTGACCTCCTGGGTCCTATCAGTGAGCCCATTGTCTATCCAATAGGTGATGAAAGGATTTATACCTAAATGAGTGAGCTTGTCTATAATGCACGAGCAGGATATGCTATCAAAAGACTTGGACAGGTCAAGGTAAGCTGTGTGAACAGCCTTACCTTCATCCAATGCTATGGTGACCCTCTCAGTAAAGTCCACCAGATTTAACAGGCATGACCTTCATTTAACAAAGCTGAACTGTGATGGGTCCAGTGTTTGCAGGTTACCTACATCCTCATTCTTTACATGCCTTTACGTATGAAACTAGTCAAGCTTATGGATCAGTAATGTCCTGAGTCTGTGGATGGCCAGTCCTTATGTAGGGGTACAGCTGCTGCAGTCTTCCACTCTTGTAGCACAAAGCCTATTTGGAGGCAACAATTAAACAGAGATTATAGTGCATCAGACAGGTAATGTTTCATGCTAGTAAGAAAGTATCCTGGGATACTATCTGGGTCCATGGATGCAATATCTTTGGCTTTGGAGAGTGCATTGAAGACCTGTTTCCTACTGGTGGTTGGGGGAGTTATGGTTGCAACTAATTTTTAAGAGCTGTATAGGGGGGAAAGAGTAACACTGAAGATTAATTTCTTGGCCAGTAGATTTGTTATACCCTTCAGCTCTGTATAAGTTGCTCCATTTATAATAAGTTCAGGACATTATTGTGCATTGCCTTTGAGGCTCTGGACATATTTTAAGAGTCCCTTGTGACTGTCCTCAGTGTGGGGAGCTACTTTAACTCAAATCTGTCTTTGATAGACTTCATTAGTCATGTTATTTGTTTAGTTTGATAAGTCCTCTTGCTGGGCATTGCACTTCCTATTTTTGGCCATGACTTACTTATTTTTTTGATATAACCTGTTGATGCTGGGCTTCCACCATGGTGGCTTTTTTTTCTGTTCTTTTTTGGATAAGTATCGCTGCCTTTATGTAGCTGTATAATGATTGTAAACGGTTTTTGCAGTAATTCTGCACAGACAGCAGTGTTCCCTGGGGCTGGGGCTTGAAATTTCATCAGGGTGTCACTTAGTAGGACGTTTGCATTGGATTAATTCCTAAAAGTTGCAGGGTTAGTTGGTGTCCCAGGTTTTATTCTGGAGGAGACAACTTTATGGTGGACTTGACCACTGAGGATGTTACACTTCGGGGGGGGGTGCAATGTTCATGCATGTTGGTGGGGAATATGTTAAGCATGTTTTCACCCAGTGTGTGCGCACAGGTTAACTGGTCCTGGGCATTTATGTTGACAAAGTCAAGTTATCTTTGGGCCTGATTGTTTGGAGTCATGTAGGATTCCTATTTTTTTTATGGGGGTAGTTGAAGTTACCCATGAGCATGGTGTCAGCTCAAATGGAGAGCGACTCTTGTTTATTCAAGTAAGTGGTGTGGTTTTCCTGGGTCATACAGAGGGACCTATATGATATGGGTGAGACACTCATCTTCTGTCTCTTTGTATGCAGTTTATGTATGGAAATCATTACAGCCCTGCCCTCCTGGATTGCTTTCCATAGCTTTAAACCATATTTCAGTAACTATATAGCCTTCTCCAGGGTGAGGAAAGCTTGGAGGGAGTAGAGTTTTTTTGTTTAGGTTTCTGTCACTGAACAGTAAGCACTGTAGTTTATCCTGAGAAGGTTTAGCTATGTTGGCTGGGTAATCAGGCTGGCAATGCCTAAAAAGGTCTTTATGGGGATGGTTAAAGTTGTAGTCAATGTCTGAGAGCCAACAGGGAACAGGTGTGGACTGTCTCTGGTGAAGCAGCATGGTGCGACAACCATATCCTCCCAAGCCAATAAATATTGTTCCCCCTTTGAAGAATACCAAAAATGATACCAGTTGTTAGTCATCTTTTGTATGCATTATGGCATTATCCTTGAAAAAGGTGGAATGGTGATCAATGCTGGGCTCAGTCTGGCATCGGACACACTTCATGTTCCACTATATCTCTCTTCATAAAGTCCAGAAACATATGTCTCGGGTCATTTATGCCCACATAGACTATAAATGAGTCATACTGATAACTGTGGTTCAACGACCTGAATACCCTAAGACGACTATTATCCTTCATTTATTTCCTGCACATGTGCAACTGGGATTTCCTTTCAGTTATAGAAATTAATTATCCTATGGTTACCTATGTGCACATTTCAGCAATATTTAATTTTAGGCTGCACCTTCTCCTGACTACATTGGCAGTGGGTAAGGTTACCATACGTCCGGGTTTCCCCGGACACGTCCTCTTTTTTGGGCTCCTGTCCGGGCGTTTTTGAAAATTCAGCGATTTGTCTGGGTTTTAAAACCCAGACAAATCGCAGAATTTTCAAAAAACAGACATCCCTATTTCGGAGTCTTTCCTCCGCTTTGTGTTTTTGTTTTTTTTTTTGATTGGCTCATACGAGCCGATCAAGCAGTTCCGCATTGAACAGAGCTCCATTTTTTGATGTTCTGCACTGAACAGAAGAGGGTTCGCTGTGCGCGTTTTTGATTGGCTCATATACCGGTATAGGAGCCAATCAAAAAGCGGAGCTCTGTTCAATGCGGAACAGCTTGATGTTCCACACTGAACAGAAGAGGGTCCGCTGTGTGAGGTTTTGATTGGCTCATATACTGGCAAAAGGGCCAATCAAAAATCCCCAAACACAAAGCTACTTGTCTAATTCTGAAATGCATAGACCTTTTAAAGGTCTTTAGTTTTAATCCTACAAGAATAAAGACTTTTTTTTTTGCTCTTCAGCCCTAACAGGACAAAGTACCAGCACATATTTTTTCGTCCTCTTTTACATACAACCAAATATGGTAACCCTAGCAGTGGGCAGCATCAACTGAGTGACAGCAGAATACAACTGAGGGCACAACTGAATGACAGTGGTATATGCTGTTAATGACTGTGAAACATTGAAAACAAATGTTAATACCAGGATCATGTAGAAATTTTACATCCAAGAAAAATAAGGGCTTTTAATTTTCGTTGCATATTTACTTGGGGTACCTTACTAATTATTATTTTGAACCTGTTAAAATAAATGACTATCAGGTATAGCTTCATTAATTAATTATATTCAATTTTGCTACTGTTTTATATCTCTGCTTCAGAAGTGTAGAAATTTAGTACTTTTCTTTTGGTTTTAAGTTTTGGACTCAAATAGTAATTTAATGGTTAGTAAGTTAATTTGGATGAGATACTCACATTTTGAGGTTTTGCTGTGTTCCATTTTAGCATCACTGCTTCCATGTGCATGTGTCAGTCCTGCTCTAGTAGGCAAGACAACATAACAAGGCAAGCAATGTAGCATACCCATAACCAAAAGTCTGTGACAGAAGTGCCATGCATAGCAGTGAATAACATATGCACACAAGTAAGGTTATTTAATAAATAAAATTACATTTTCCAACTTTAAGACACATTCTTCAGTTTTATTAATTGCAGTCCTAATATATATGCGTGCATTTGTATCTGTGTGTGCGTGTCTGTATATGATAAGGTGAACGTTTATTACATTTGTTTACTGGATCATGTCCAACTGGGCCAGGGGCCCATTTTCAGCAGAGACCCGGGGAAAAATTATTTGAAGCTGTACTGCATGCTACTTACAGCTGTACTGTATTCCACAGCTGCTGTGATATAAAAGAAAAAGATCAGGGAAGGTTCTGGCTTTTTTAATGCAAGATTTTTTGCCTGCTACTTTTTCTTAATTGGACCATCTTATCATAGCAACCATAGAAATGCAGGGCAGAGTAGAGGACACTTGTGCCTTTTTAATTAACCACAGTTCTAATAACCTTTTCAAGGACAGTAAGGCCTGTAAGTCCCTGAAATGTATTTTAGGGTGCCCATCTAAATGTCTAACTTATGTTTGAAGGCAGACAGGGAATTACACTGCTTGACATGCAAAGATAGAGTCTATTCCAAAACAGGGGGAAGTGCAAGGTGTTCTATTCATTCCCTGATGTAGACTCCGGTTTCTTTTTCTAGTGTTGGCTGTACTGTTTACACACTGAGAAAAAAGTAAGTCTTAGATAATGGAAACCCTGAAGGCATGGAAAACAAGGCATAAATCTCCCCTCAAGAGTCCATATGAAACTGAGTATAGGGAGAGTGACTCCAGCTTCTACTGATAAGAATTTTGAAACCAGAGGTTTGTTTTGTTAGGAATATCTATGGTCTTTTTTTTGCTGTATCTAGTGAGATAGCAAAGGGTGCATTATATCCTATGGTTGGTCTAACCATGTCAGAGTACAGGAGAATGGTAATTACAGGGCCTTAAGGTGATCTGTGTAGGACAGGGTATTCATACCCTGGAGAGTACAGGAGAATGGCAATACAGGGCCTTAAGGTGATCTGTGTAGGACAGGGTATTCATACCCTTTGTTCTCCTGGTAAGGAACCTTTGAAGGCATTCTACCTGCTACAAGTGCCTGGTTAGGGACATGCCAAAGGGGACATTGTACTCAATAATGGGTCTAATAGTGGTACTATAATTTCCCTGGACTTTGACGCCATACCTTTGCTTATGAGTTGGGTGTCTAAATGACTAAGTATTGGTCAAAGGCCAGATTACTGTCTATATATGTTCCCAGAACTATCTGTTCAATTCCTAGGGGTGTTTTATCAATGGAGTAATTAGCTTGAGTGGACAATTTCCCAAAGGCACTAAAACACATTTCTTTGTGCTGAGTTGTAATCCTTGGCTTTGGCACCGGTTTGTCAGTATCTTTAGCTTTATTGACAGTATCAGTAAGTGCAAGAATGCAGTGCAAGTACTACGGGAGGTATGGAAACTGCGTTGTGTGGGGGATAGGAGTTCTTCCTGCAGGAGATGGTTTAGCAGTTGTTTGAGTACATTCTTCAGGTATTTCAGCGAGGGTGGGCTCAACATAATGGTTAAGATCTTTACCTCATATATACAAAGTACAGGGTTTGATGCTCGCCTCTAGTTATTGGCTAAGCTTAAAATGGTGCTTTAAGGCAATCAGCCTACTACCCTCCTATGAAGCCTAAGATTACTGTAGGTCTAAAGTTAGTGATGTCTGTTGAACTTCCTTCTTTGTGTAAAAAGATAATGTGTGATTTTTCAGAGAGAGGGAACGTGGGATTCCTGGACTGACCTATTCATAAGGATTGATACAGGATGAGCAATGCTTTTAGCTGCTGTTGTAAGGTACTTGCTTGGAAGGTTATCAGATGAAGCTGCCATGGTTTGAGTTTTAAGAGTTGTTTTATAATTGATGAGGGCACATGTCTGAAGGTGAAAGTGGACTTCGTGATATGTGGCTTTTGGGCAGGGGAGGGGGATTAGGTGTGGGAATCCTTGGTTAGGGATGCAATAATATGTATGAAATAAGAGTTGAATTCTATTACAGTTTTGAGTGTTGAATGGGACAGGGATTATGGTTGAATTTTTGGCCAAGGTGTAAGATTTCTTTAATGGTTAACCAGAATGTTTGCGGTTGTGTTGACTATTGCTCTTAATGTTGTTGGTAGTATAGTTTTTGTCTTCATTTACTTGCCTTTTTAGTACAGATGTGGAGCATTCTGAAGTTTTCAAGATATTGTGATTATTTGTATTTATGCCATTATTTCCATTTTATTTATCCTTGCAGTAGCATTCTACTCTTTTTGGATAGCCAAATCTCATTTGTTTTTTAGTCTCTTCCGTTTAAGAGGTGGAAGGCTGTTTAGGAAAATTGTATTGAATTTATTTGCAGTATCATCTTAGGGGAGGATTTTTAGGATTGCCAGTTAATAGATGAAAGGATAGTAATGAACATGTCTGGGTTAAACTTAGGTTGTGTGTCTTTTGTAAGCATACCATTTAGGTGGCTATGTGAGATGTCTGGTTTAATTTCTTCAAATATTTTGGGTTTCTAACACCATTATGGGAATAGACCTATTCCTAAGTCAGGTTATGATTGAAGTTTGTAGAATTAGTATTGTTTCAATCTTGTATAGCTAAAAGTTCTCGTCACAACACCCACAATGGGCCAAGATATGACTCTTGCAATTCATACAGTTACATGTATAGGTAGCATATCAACATGTGATTGTGGATTCTTTTTTAGACCCACTGTCCTACTACTACTATTGTCTGGATATCTTGCATCCATATTGCTGTCATTTCTGCCTGAAAATCTTGATATTTTATGAGTTTGTGTCTTGCTGTACATGAGGACTAATTGCAATGTGTAGCAATTTCAGTGGTCGATGCTGGATTTTTTTTTTTCATGAACTGCTATATCAGTTTTTTTCGCATCTAGTTTTTGAACTGTTGGTAATGGGTGATCCCAAGTGATGTACATTTCAAGATTCTCTATAATGCTTTGTGGTTCATGCTCCCAATGCTGCTTGGTTACTTCTGTGTTTCAGAGTTTTCACAATCCTTAATGGAATAATCTTGCCACATTATTATGCCTTTCAGTGTACAGGCCTCGGTCATGAGTGTATCACACCCAGCAACAAGGTGTGAGACTGTTTCCAGTTCTTTTTTACATAACCTACATTTGTCTGCTTCGCCTGCATGCTCAATGGACTTTGTAAACCAGCTTGTATGTAATCCACTGTCCTGGGCTGCCTTTCATCCTTCAGTTTCAACTCACGTCTCCCTATCCATTTTTGTGTCAAACTCTTATCGATGTGAGGTTATTCCATGAGATGTTATTTTTGACACATTCAGATGGTGTCTGATTTTTGTCCCACTTGCCAATTGAATGCTTCTGCTAAACTAAGCAGGGAGGTCATCTTGGACTTCCTCTCCTTATGTTTTAAAACTTTCACTATGTTTGGATCGGATGTGATCAATAGATAACGTATGCAACCCAATGAATGTAGATCTATACATATAATCAATTTTGAGGTGGCCTACACCGCCTTCAGGGCGTGGAATATATAATCTTGAATTTTTATATATTATTTGGTTAAGTGTAAAACATTTTTACTGCTTTTCTGTCCAACTGATTCATTACCTTTTGGGGCCAGTCAATCACACCAAAACAGTAAGTGAAAACAGTAAGGAAAAAATTGGTGTAAAGCTTTGACTATGTTCTTCATGTTTCACTACTGCAGTCATCACTTGTGGGTTATCCCTGCTGGGTAGCCCTTGGTTGGTCCGAATACCAGAGTAAAGCTTTTCCCCTGTGCTGCCTGCTGTCACTTGTGGACTGACGTCTGGTCGTCAGTGGTATAAAGGAAAGGAGTCGGTGGCATTACATCAGTCTTTCTTGCCGAGGAGCCTAAAGAAAAAGCTGTTTGCGTGTGTGCCGGTCAATCGTTACCAGAGTAGAAGTTACCTCTGAAAACAACTAAAGCTAAATACCCCATTGGGGACCTTTCTCTTGCACTAACCAATGTCCGAAAAAGTCAATAATTGTCTCCGCTGTGGAAAACAAATACCACACTGACTTCCATACATTGTGCATTACTTGTCTAGGCCCGACCATGAAGTCCCCCGTTGTTAGTTCTGCACACTTTTCACTTCTAGGACTTAGAGCTGAATTTGTAGCCAGGCATTTCTGAAGTAGTTCCTCGGATTATGAAATGGCATCCATCGGTCAGCAGTCTGTGGATATCCCCAAAAAATGAAAAGATAAAAAAAGGGACAGACCACACAAACCTTAAGCCTTCTGACGACCCGTCCCAGAAGCACATAGTCAGATCTCAGGAATTCAATGAAGTGCATTCAAAGCCCCTGATGCCCAACTTGTTTCCTTCGCAGGCCTCTACCAAGACCCTTTCGGAGTCCAGTATGCCACCGGGGAATGCTTCATCATCCGATCCCTCGGTTGTCACTGCTTCAGTTGGGTCCAGAGTTGCTACGCAGGCACCAGCTTCTGGGGAGGCTCTTCACACAACCAATTCAAGACAAAAAACGATGTCTTCACCTCCAACTAATGCATCCCAATGACAAAGGATTTAAGGTCTAAAAGCAAGACCACTCCTAATAAACCAGACTCTCGTCGCCATCTTACTCCTCCTCCACCGCTTCATACACAGTTACTGAAAATGGTGCAGGACCCTCCTCACTTTCATCAGGGGTAGCCATACCATTCCTTCTAAAAGAAAAAGGGATACTTTCCCTGAAGTCCACACAGAACCGGATTCTGAAATTTCAGACTATCTTAATTCAGATGAGGAACAACCTCTCACCTCCTTTGAGGATTCAGATGCAGAGAAATCCATTCCTTCTGCCCCCCCACCCCCCCATGGATCTTTCATTTGGGAAAACCCTACACACTCAGAGAGCATGTCCACTGGGAAGCCCAAGATTATCCTCAGTCTAAGAAAAGACTAAGATAATTTCTAGACCTTCCTCAGCACAGACCCTTGGCCATCCCTCCAATTCTGGATGTGGTGGGTTGATGTTTTTAATGAACCTAGCCTCACCCCTGATGCCCTACCCCCTGCTCTTAAAAAAACTGACAGGTACTACAGGGTGCCCGATTCCCATATATCTTTGTTTAAAAACCCTGCAGCAGACCCAGAGGTCATCACACAGGGGCCCAAAGGGGCCAAGGCTAGCTCATCTAAAAACCCAATTCCCTCTGACAAGGACTCAAGAGCTCTAGACAGATGTGGTAAGAAAGTGTACACCTTCTCACCTTTAGCTATTAGAGCTCTTAACTGCCAGTTCTATATGCTAAAATATCAACAGCACACCTTCGAACTTATGAAACAAAAAAATTTCATCTTTACCTGACACTAATATTTCCAAGGAGTTGGCAGATCTTCAGCACTCTACTCCTCAAGTAGCTAACTACTCCCTGCACTGCGGATTTGATGCCCTAGAAGCCAAACGTGGGGTCACTGTGGCAGGTTCAGTCATTAGGAGGCATGCATGGCTAAAAGAACAGCTACTGCCTCCTAATCATGTAAAATCTAGACTACTTTATGCCCTACTTGATAAAGACCAATTGTCTGGATCAAAAGCAGAGGAGGTAATCAAAATGATGGAGGATAAAGCTAAATCTATGCAAACAGTAAAATATTTCCTCCCAAATTCAGCAGAAACTTTCCCTCTAAGCACTGGTCTTTCCCAGCCCCCAATGGACAGGTTCAACAGAGGCCTTGCAAGGACAGACCAGTTAGACCACAAAACCAAGGCCAGAGAAAAACTAAGCAGTGGCCCTCCACCACTTCCACAGCAGTGAGTTCTAAGTCCACTCACTACTCTAAGAATGTGCAATGAATCTCAGTCCACCTCCCATTAAAAGACAGGAGGAAGGTTATCCCTTTACAAACAAAATTGGCTGTATGTAACAAAGGACCAATGGGTTTTACAAATCATTTTCCAGGGCTACAAATTTACCTTCCAACAAGTCCCAAACCTTATCAGGTCACCCAAATCTACCTCAAAATCAGTGGGCAGAAGCATTAAAAGAAGTGCACTTACTCCATGCCCAAGGGAGTGTGGCGCCAGTACCACAGGAGCAAGCAGGAAAAGGATTTTACTCCAGACTGTTCCTAGTGCCAAGGAAAGAAGGCACTTGGTGACCCATACTCTACCTGTCCACACTAAACACCTTCTAAGAGGTCCCAAAATTCAAAATGCTAACTCTTCAAAAACGTTTACTAATGCTGGGCAAAAATGCATGGCTAGCCACTCTAGACCTGAAGGATGCCTACCTTCATATACCCCATAAGGGAGTCTTGCAGAAAATACCTATGCTTCAGAGCAGGTTCACAACACTTTCAATTCTCCGCGCTACCCTTTGGCTTATCTACGGCTCCCAGGATCTTCACAAAATGCCTGGCCTCAGTGGTTGCCTTCTGCAGACAGCAAAACATCCAGATTTACCCTTATCTGGACGACTGCCTAATACAAGCAGACAACAAAGAGAAGTTACTACAGGACCTGCTCTTTTTATAAACAACCCTAACCTCTCTAGGGTTCACTATCAACAGGAAAAAAATGAAACAAACCCCTCCAGGCAGATCACCTTCAGGGCACTACTCCTAGAGACAGCCTCCCAGACAGCCTTCCTCTCCACCAGTAAAAAGTACAGTTTTGTACCTACCATAAATGTAGATGCCCGAACTGGATAGCATCTGCAGTCATAACAACTGGGTTGTCCTGTCGTCAGGCAGCCCTTCGGTCGGCCGGATTCCAAAGTCTGGGTCCGGCTGCGGCTGATGTCGCACTCCACCTGACGTCATCTCTGCTGGTCTTCGGGTATAAAGGCATCAGCCGACGCCATTTTCCTCAGTGTTTCTTGCCCCAGATGCCAGTTGCCCTCTTGGAAGGCTAAATTTTGGATAAATGCCAATGTTTCCAAAAGGATAGAAGGCAAACACAAAAAATAAGCATGTATGTACATATATACAAACAAATTCACCATAAGAGACTCCTCCCACCAGCTAGCTATTAGGAGGGTAAATACCCTAGGAGTACCACAGAGGGGAAGGAGGGAGGGTAATCCTGACTGCAGATGCTATCCAGTTCGGACATCTACATTTATGGTAGGTACAAAACTGTACTATGTCCTTCATGGATGCATCTGCAGTCATAACAACTGGGTAGAATACCATAGCCAACTAGGGGAGGAGGAAGAAAAAAAATTATGGTGTGGTTAGGATCCCTTGCAGTACAGCAGTGGCAAACCCTGCTCGGGATCTGGAATACAGAGGTAAATTATAATGCTTGGCAAATGTATGCACGGAGGTCCAAGTAGCCGCCTCAATAATGTCTTTGGTTGCCACTCCTCGTAAGAAGGCTGTGGTAGTGGCTGTTGCCCTTGTAGAATGAGGCCTTATGTTCTGTGGAATTGGTTTTCCATGGAAGGAGTAACAGAATCGTATGCAATTTCCTATCCATTTAGAGATTGTTTGTTTGGAAATTGCTTTTCCTTCCCTTCCTGTTGCATAGGCTACAAAAAGCTGGTCAGTTTTTCTGTTACTTTTGGTTCTGTCCAGGTAGTAGCGTAGCTGTCTATGTACATCCAAGGTATGCAGCATTCTTTCCCCTCTGTTTTGTGGATTGGGGAAGAAGGTAGGTAGGTGGATTGCCTGGTTTAAAGACACTCTGGATACCACCTTAGGAATAAATGTAGGATTAGTTCTCATGGACACCCTATCCTGGTGGAAGATTAGGAAGGGTTGTACTGCCATTAGGGCCTGAAGTTCAGAAACCCTCCTTGCTGAGGTAATTGCCAGTAGGAAAGCAGTTTTCCATGACAGGTGCTGTAGATCTGCTGTTGCTGCTGGTTCAAAAGGAGGGAGTGTCAACTTTTCTAGTACAAAGTTCAAGTACCATGCTGGCAATGGTGGTTTCCTAGGAGGTTTTACATTCTTGATCCCTCTGAGGAACTGCCTGAGTAGAGGATGTGAAAAGACAGGTGGATCAAAGCTGTATTCTGCTGAAATAGCTGATGCATGTATCTTGATGGAGGAATAGGACAGGCCTGTATGTAGAAGCTCTGCCAAATACTCCAGAATGTTAGCAATATCTATATTCGACACATCTTTTCCTCTTTCAGTACTCCAAATGACAAACCTTTTCCATTTTCCTGCATAGTTCCTTCTTGTTGAAGGTCTGCGGGCTTCAAGGATAATGTCTTTAACCCTTTGGGAAAGATCTGGATTAGTTGCTGCTATGTGATGTTCCATGCAGTCAGTTGCAATGTTTTTAGGCTTGGATGCATGATGCTGTAGTTGTTCTGAGTTAACATCAAAGGCATCAGGGGTATTGACCACATTTTCTCCCGACACATGCTCCTCAACAATGGGTACCAGTGTTGTCTTGGCCAGTTCGGAGCTATCAGGATTATCCTTGGACGTTCCTCCTTGATTTTTAGTAATACCCTGTGTATCAAGGGAAGAGGTGGAAATGCATATGCTGTCAGACCTTTCCAGCTGAAGGAGAGCGAATCCACCTTCCATGCTAGTGGGTGGAATGTCCTTGTGCAGAATTTTTTGAGCTGGTGATTGAGAGGGGAAGCGAATAGATCTATCTGTGGCATTCCCCATTTCTTTGTGATGGTCTTGAAGATGTCCGGGTGTAGCATCCATTCGTGAGCATCCGAGGTGGTTCTGCTTAACATGTCTGCTAGAGTGTTCTCCTTTCCCGGTACAAATATTGCCTGTAACTGGATGTTGTAGCTGAGTGCCAGGTTCCAAAGGTCCAAAGTCATTCTGCATAGGGGGTATGAATGAGTGCCTCCCTGTTTGTTGATGTACCACATGACTGTGGTGTTGTCTGTCCTTATCATCAAATGGCCTTCTTTGAGAAATGGTCTGAATTTTTGGATTGCCAGTTTTACTGCCAGCATTTCTTTTTGGTTGATGTGTAGGTGTAGCTGGTCCTGAGTCCACAATCCTTGTACGCATTTGTCCAGCATGTGTGCCCCCCATCCTAGGTCTGAGGCGTCTGTTGTGATGGTTTGGCTTGCTCGAAAGTTGTGGAAGGGTAGGCCTGGGTTTGACTGGCATGCTTGAGCCCACCATAGGAACTCTTGTTTCAGGCATGGGATTAGTGGTATTTCTGCTTCTAGGCTGTGCCTGTGTTGGGACCATAAATTCTTTAGGTACCACTGTAGTTTTCTCATATGCAGTCTGGCATGTGGGACCAAGATTATGCATGATGCCATGAAGCCCAAGGCCTGCAGAACTTTTCTTGCTGTTAGCTTGTTCTGTTTTGTTAATGCCAAGAAGTAAAGAGGGAGTTCTTTTTGTTTTTCTGCAGTTAGGAATGCCATTTGTTTTACTGTGTCCAATTCCGCGCCCAAGAAAGTCCTTGTTTGGGATGGTATCAGCCTTGACTTTTGAAAATTGACTGTGTATCCCAGGGCTTGTTGCAAGTAAATGACCCTTTGTAAATCTGTTGTCAGCTTGCTTTTGTTGTCCGCTTGTAGCAGGCAGTCGTCCAGGTATGGATAAATTTGGATTCCCTGTAGTCTGCAGTGAGCGATTACTGATGCCAAGCATTTTGTGAATACTCTGGGCGCAGTAGATAAGCCAAAGGGCAATGCTGAGAATTGATAATGCTCTGATCCTGCAAGAAATCTGAGGCATCTTCTGCAATTTGGTCGAATGGGGACGTGCAGGTATGCCTCCTTGAGATCTAGAGTTACCAGCCAACACTCCTTGCCCAGCATGGGAAGAAGTTGCTGTAGGGTCAGCATTTTGAATTTTGGGACAATGATGTATGTGTTTAAGATGGACAGGTCGAGAATAGGTCTCCAACTTTTTTCTTTTCTTGGAACTAGGAATAGTCTGGAGTAGAATCCTTTGCCCTGTTCTGTTATTGGTACTCTTTCCACAGCTCTCATCTTTGTTAATTGCATAATCTGCTGTAGAGCTTCTATTTTTTGATTTGGAGGCAGGTTTGGCATTCCTCTTTTGACTGGTAAAGTGTGGAAGTGGAACCGGTATCCTTGGTCTATGGTTTGCAAAATCCACTTGTCTTTTGTGATATAGTGCCAGTTTTTCGAAAATAAGGCTAACTTTCCGCCTAATGGTGCTGCTATTTGCTCCCTGGTAGGCGGAGTTAGAGTCAAGTCACTGTGATTGTCCTGTTGCAGTGGTAGTGGTTGCGTCTGTGCCTCTGTTATTACCTTGCCACTGTCGTCCTCTGTAGGCACCTCCTCTGGATTGATTTCTGCCTCTGGAACGTCTATTCCTGCCCCTTTGGGATCTTGTGGAGTCAGGAAAGGACCAATTTTTGGCAGGCCAGTTCCTGCTAAACCTTGGGGGCTGAACCTGTAAGAAATCTTTAACTGTTTGTACAGATTTTGCCTTCTCTTCCATTTTCTTCATTACCTGCTGGGCAGGTGTACCAAATAAACTGGCCTTATCCATAGGAGCATCTAATAGCTTAGCTTTAACATGATCCGGTAAGACCTGCTCTTTCAACCATGCATGTCTTCTTATCACTGTGCCAGTCATGGCTGATCTAAATGAAGCCTCCAGTGCATCATAGCCACATTTTAAGGAATGGTTACTAACCTGTTGTATGTTATTTACCATTTCTAATACATATTTCTTATCTATAGAGTCATCAGAGGATAGTTTTTTAGTTAACTGATCAAGCATAAACTCTTGGTATTGTATCATGTGAAACTGACAGTTTAAAGCTCTAGCTGAGAGGGTAGCAGAAGTGTAAACTTTTTTGCCCCATCTAACGACCTGGATTCCCTTTCTGAAGGTATAGGGTTTTTTGTTGTGGTCGAGGCTACTGCCTTAGGCCCCTGGGAAATAGTTTCGGGGTCCGCCAGTGGGGCCTTGTATAGGTGGTGATGAGTGTCTGGCACCCTGTAAAATCTATCAGGTTTGGCAGGGGCTGGAGGTAAAGAATCAGGAGCAGTACAGACATCATTAAATGCATCATCCACAACAGGCAAAACAGGAGAAATAGCTAAGGGCCTATGTTGTGGTAGGTGCAGAAAAGTCCTAAGCCTTTTTCTTGATTCTGAGAAATCTTGTCCCTGCCATTGGAATTGCTCTCTCATGGCATGTAAGGTTTCCCCAAAGGAAAATTCCTCTGGTGGAGAGGCAGATGGAATGGATTCTTCAGCATCAGAGTCTTCATAAGTAGAAAAAGGATCCTCTGGCTGTTCTGCAATGTCGGAGTCATCCGCAGAATCATCAGAGGACACTGGCTCGGGGGGCTCTGTCCTAGGTCTCTTTTCTGGTGGCTGAGAGGCCCTGTCTGGGTGAGATTGGGATCCCCTAATTAAAGATATTAAATCTTCTGCCAGAGTAAGCATTTGTGAACTGGAAGGGGGCCTGTGTGAGGGAGGTTTAACAGGCACTGACTTAGCAGATTTGGCTGCTTTAGCCCTGGCAAAGGCCTTGATAGACATGGCTGCAGGGGGTCTTGCAGCACCACATGCTGGGGTAGATACATCCAACGGGATGGTGTCAGATAACTCACTAGAAGCCACAGTTGTAGGCAAAATGTCTGAGGGCAATTCAGGTAAAGTAGCGGGAGCCTCAGTAGTAGTCATGGATTCGGCTGAAGATTGACCAGTTTTCTCGGTTTCGGCCGAAACCGAGACACTCGCGGTTTGCTTGACCGTGGTTTCGGCCGAAACCGCGGGCTGCGAGTGTCGGTCTTTTTCCTTGCGTTTTTTGACAATTTGGGTAGTCGGAGGATCCGACGGCATAATGTACGCAAAGTCTGAGCCGAAAAACTGTTCAGCAAACTCCGACCGACGCCTTAGCGTTCGTCGGTTGAAGGAAGCACAGGCCGAACAGGCTGCTACGTCGTGGTCTGGGCCTAAGCAAGGCAGACAGTAAGAGTGGAAATCTTTATGAGGTATTTGTTTCCCACAAGTTAAACAGTTATTGACTTTTTCTGACATCGGCTGAGGCAAGAAAGAGTCCCCAATGGGGTACTTAGCTTTTAGAAGTCTTCGAAGTAGTATTCGGTAGTAGTAATCTCTGGATCTGACCGACCGGCACTTGCGAACAGCTTCTGCTTCGGGTGCCACGCGGCAAGAAAGACTGAGGAAAATGGCGTCGGCTGATGCCTTTATACCTGAAGACCAGCAGAGATGACGTCGGGTGGAGTGCGACATCAGCCGAAGCCGGACCCAGACTTTGGAATCCGGCCGACCGAAGGGCTGCCTGACGACAGGACAACCCAGTTGTTATGACTGCAGATGCATCCATGAAGGACATCAAAGCTTTCTGCGAAATTAGTTTTCCCAGTTAGTTCTCAGAAAAAAACTCACAGCAAGGAAAATTCTGCAAGCACTGGGTTACATGTCATCCTGCATCCCCCCCCCCCCCGGCCAGGCTGCACATAAGAAAACTCCAATGATACCTAAAGAACCTTTGGTGTCAACACTCTCAATCAATGGAGGCCACACTCCCCCTCATTCCATGCATAACGAATGAATTTCTTTGGTGGGCAGAGGCCTGCACTCAGAACTATGGTCTTCCCTTAACCTACCTACCACAAGGCCAGACTATCACCACAGACACGAATGAAGAAACACAAATGACCTGTTATAGGGTGCAGATCTCTAAAATTAATGAGACTATTTCTAAATTGGAAGGTGAAATCATCCAACGAAAAAGAAACAAGTTATTACGCGATTTAAAGGACTATGAGACTGGCGTCTTATTTTCATGGCAATGTGAGCTGGTACGTAGCAGGTCAAGGGTTAGAAGTGGCAACCAGAAACGTCAAAGTATGTCGGCGTCTTCAGCTGATCAGAATATTCCTAAAAATGTTACTTTTGCAACTTCATCGTCTTCAGTGACGACTGACACTGAGGGTAGGAATAATACCCGTTTCCCCCACCACAGAACATTCTTTTCAGACCAATAAATCGGGTCGAGGGAGAAATGGAAGGAAGGGAAGGAATCGCTTCAAATAATGAACTAGTATGTAAACATAATATAGAGACTTTATCGTTTATTAATTTATCTTGTTTGAATCTTATTGAGGACATAAAAACTGTATTGTCAAGAGGCAGTAAATTTATACCCAAGATCTGAAGTAGGAGATTCATTTGTCTGCAACCTGTGGGTTATGGATCCGATATCGGATCCGAACCGGCATGGTTATCCAGCTATGGATCCGAGCTCTTAGCTCCTCCCCTCACCCATAATGCCCTGCTCTCCCTACATGACCTCAGATCTAGTTTGCCGCGCTGGTAACCAGGTCTTGGATCGTCTGAGCTCTTCAGCTGACTATTTTACCTAAAGAAAGCTTTGAGTGATTGTGTTAGGTTTCCCTTAATCTTTTCATAGTTTCAGTTTAAAATTTTTACTTTTAAAACTTTAAGTTTATACCCTCCCCTCGCTGGTCGTAGTTTCTGTTTGAGTGTACTGTTTGGGGCCTTGTGTGTGCGCTAGTTTAGTACTAGTTCTCTGTCTTATTTTTTGTAAAAAAAAAAAAAAAAAAATGACTTTAGTTATGTCAGAAGCCCCTAAGGCAATATTCACGAAGTGCTCCGAGTGTGGCCATAAGCTTTCCCCTGCTGATGGCCACACTCGGTGCGTTCGATGCCTTGGGGTTGAACACCTCACTTCTGGATGTTCCATTTGTGCAGGGTTCAACCCCAGGGCATTGAAGGAGCAAAGGTCGAAGCTGGTCCTGGCGGGACTTCTACCTCCGGACTCGCCGCTCCCGCCTCCTGTGGTGGGTACCGTGGCCGGTTCCTCTCGCCTGCTCCCCCTCCTCCACCTGGGACTCAACCTCCCGTTGCTGGGTTGGAGGAGAGAGAGGCAAGAAAAAAGGATCGGAGAGAGAAGCACCATAAGCGGCGGGCCGAGACCTCCGTTTCGGCCCCGCCAGCTAAGCGGGCTTCTCCTCCGGCCTCCTTGGCTGCTGGCTCCCCCCCCCCCTCGGCTCCGGTCTGCTTTTCACCGGGGCCTGAGGAGGAGGAGACCCAATCTCCGTCGAGGCTATCGAGGAGGCACTCAAGGCCTACCTCGGTAGCCTCTTCGAGATCTACATATAGCCTTTCCGACGCTGATCTGGACCGGATGAGAAGATTCATCCAGGCCCAGATGCAGATGCGAGTGCTCCTGCCTCCCCCCCCTCTGGGGGGGAGCTCAACCCCATTTATCAAGCCTGTAGCTCCTTCTCCGACCCGCTACCCGGGTTCGGAGCGTTCGGAGCCGGGGGTGGGTCGGCGCCGATAGTACTAGATACTTTGGATCCGACCCTGCCCTCGAGTGTTTCGGATCCGACCTCTCGAAGCCTGGCTCCGAGCTTCGGATCTGGGGGATTTAGTGTGCCTTCGGCGCCGTCTGTGTCGGAGCGCACTGGTCCTTCGGATCCGAGTGTCTCGGGGCCGGCTCCAATCCACTCTTCGGATCCGAGGGGGAGCCGACTTTCGGATCCTTTGGTCGAGGCTGGCTCCCCCTCGGCTTTTGATGTTTTGGAGAGGGCTCTGTTGGGCTTCCGGACCCCCGGCAGTTGCTTCGGCTCCGTCCCGCGCTCCATCTGCACTGGGTCAGGCTTCCACCATCCGGCCACTGGGACAGCCCGCTTCAGTGCCCCAAGCTGTTCCTTTGGAACAAGACACTGCTTGCGAGGGCTCCTCGGACAGCCCCCGAGGAAGCCCCTCGCAAGCATACGTGTAAAAGGAGGCACATAGACTCCCCCAAGTCTTTAACTGAAAACACGGATTTGGAGGAAGGGGAAGGCTCCCCAAGATCACCCCCCCCCCCAAGGATGTCTCCTTTGGAGACATCATGGAAATGCTTCGCATAAGGGGTGGGTGGTCTGCCCCCAAGTCTTCCTCGGACGAGTCCGTGTTCTTGGAGGCATTTGAAGTGGGCCCATCTACCTCTTGGGTGTCCCCTCCTGCCGACCCCCTTGTGGACCTTATTACCACCAGGGCATGGAAGGAACCGGACACCGTGGAGCCAATCCCCAAAAGGCCAGACAGAATCCTTAGCCCCCCCTGCAGACCGTGCCCACTGGAGTAAGGGGCCTCCGGTAGATGCCATGTTGACAGCAGCAGCCACCAAGAAGGAACTCGCCCAGGAGAGTCCTTCAGTCCATCCTCCGAGCAAGGAGTCTCGGATGATGGACCGCTTGGGGAAGCGAATGTTTAGTTCAGCGACCTTCTCTGTGAGGGCGCTCAACTACTTGGCACATGTTACCAGGATGCAGTGCGATCTTATTAAAGAATACGCTGCATCCCCCCCCCCCCCCAGAGTCCATGTCGGAGGAGGACAAACTTTTGCACTCCACCCGTATGGCCACTCTTCAATCCGTGACTAATACCTCTATGCGGTTGCTGTCCCATGCTGGTCAGTGGGAGGCCGCTTCAGAAGAAATTGGCCATCTGCTGGGGAAAAGAGCCATCCAACCCGTCCCCCCAGACCAGATCGGATCAGGGTTCTACTCCAGGTTCTTTTTAGTGCCAAAGAAGACGGGGGACCTAAGACAAATTTTAGACCTGTCCCTGTTAAACCTGGTAGTTCCCAAGGAGAAGTTCCGGATGGTCACCTTGCAATCCATCCTCCCCCTTCTGGGAGAGAATCACTGGATGTGCTCTATAGACCTCAAGGATGCGTACTACCACATACTAATGGACAGACGTTCCAGGAGGTTTCTTCGCTTCCGGCTGGGAGACAGTCACTACCAGTTCAGGGTCCTTCCCTTTGGTCTCACCACAGCCCCCAGGGTGTTCAACAAAGTATTAGCAATGGTTGCGGCCCACCTGAGGCTTCAGGGGGTGCAGGTCTTCCCGTACCTGGACGACTGGCTTCTTACCGCCCCAAGGCATCTACTATCATTGGCGCAAGACTACTTTCTTCATCTAGCTCCCCGCCTGGGCATCACGATGAATGTAGCAAAATCCAACCTGGCCCCTACTCAGTTGATAGATTTTATAGGTGCCAGATTAGACACGAGGGAGTTATGAGCCTTCCTCACAGCCGACAGAGTTCAGAATCTGCGACTCCAGGTGTGGGCCATCCTCCACTCCAGCTCTGTTCCGGCGGAATTGGTCCCGAGGGCTCTAGGGTCCATGGCGGCAGCAATATCTCTTCTTCCACTCGCCAGGTTCAACATGCGGGTCCTTCAGTGGACACTTCAAGTTCAGTGGTCTTACCTTGCTCTACCTATGCATCATCCCATCGCGATCAGCAAGGCTTGCAAGCGGTCCCTCTTGTGGTGGCTCCACTCACAGGATCTCCACGGAGGCCGCCCCTTTTGTGCTTCTCCCCCTCTCGCCACAGTGACCACGGACGCCTCCTGCCTCGGGTGGTCATTTTGCAGGCAGGACGGTCCAAGGCACGTGGAACGACTCAGAGACCTCCCTGCATATCAATGTTCTAGAGCTGAGAGCAGTGCTCCTGGCGTTGCGAGCACTTCAGACCTTTCTTCCCCTGGAAACAATTGCGATTCAGTCAGACATGTCGGTGGTCTGGTACATCAACAAACAGGGGGGAACCAGGTCTTATCCCTTATGTCGAGAAGCCATGAGAGTATGGGAATGGGCGATCTCCACCAACCGCTTTCTCATCGCAATGCATATTCCGGGTCGGCCCAACATCCTTGCGGACAAGCTCAGTCGCACCATTCTCTCCCCTTACGAGTGGTCTCTCAATGCTCAAGTAGCGAGACGTATCTTCGCATGGTGGGGAGCTCCTTGTTGCGATCTTTTTGTGTCTCCCTCAAACACCAAGTGCGACAGTTTTTTCGCTCTAATCCCTCCTCCAGGGGATTCCCCGAGAGACGCTCTGGTGCATGCTTGGCCTCCCGGTCTTCTTTATGCTTACCCCCCTTTGCCTCTGATGCTCCAAGTTCTTCAGAAAGCCTCTTGGTTGGGGTGCAGAATGATCCTCATTGCCCCATTCTGGCCTCGACAGATCTGGTTCCCTTACCTAAGGTCTCACTCGGTGAATCCACCTTGGATTCTAGATCCCATTCCGGATCTGATATCGCACCCATCGAACCTACCAGCTCCGAATCTGGACAACCTGAAGCTGACTGCTTGGCTGCTCCAGTTCCACTCCTAATTAGGACTCCCGATATCTCGTCCCCCGTTAAGGCCATCCTGGTAGCGGCTCATAAACCTTCTACCAGGAAAGTTTACCGCAGTAAATGGAAACGATTCTCCATTTGGGCGGAGCGGCAAGGTCTAGATCCCTTTACCGTTCCCCTTCCTCTGGTGCTAGACTTCCTAACCACTCTTTTCAATTATGGTGCCTGTAGTTCCACGGTCGCAGCCATTTCTCATTATCATGTTGGTCATGACTCTGGACCTCTTATGTCTGCCAAATTGTGTAAAATCTTCCTAAAAGGCACCTTTCTCTTTAGACCCCCTATCAAGCAAGCGGTTCCTCCATGGGATCTTTCTTTGGTTCTTCAGGCCTTGACCGCTCCCCCCTTCGAACCTGCGGCCACATTAGATCTTAAATTTTTATCCCTCAAGACTGCTTTTTTAGTAGCCATTACTTCGGCCAAAAGAGTTTCAGAACTTCAAGCCTTATCCATGAAGCCTCCTTACTTGGTCTTCCATCCAGACCGCGTATACCTCAGGACCAATCCCTCCTTTCTTCCTAAGGTAGCTTCAGAAGCAAACATTAATCAGTCCATTAACCTCCCTGTTTTCTTTCCTAAATATCAAAACAAAGGTGAATACAAGCTGCATTCCTTAGATGTTCACAGGCAGCTTCGTTTTTATCTTAACAGGACAGCTGGTCATAGGCAATCCGACCAGTTGTTCATTTCCTTTGCCAAATTCAATCTGGGTAAGCCAATTTCCAAAGTCTCCTTGTCACGCTGGATTTCGCAATGTATTATTTTAGCTTATCAGGCTTCTGGGAGGCACGCGAGGGAGTCCATGCCCATTCGACCCGGTCAGTTTCTACCTCAGCGGCCTTTAAGGCTAGGATTCCTCTGGATGACATTTGTTCAGCAGCCACTTGGGCTTCATCTCATACCTTTATTTCTCATTACAAGCTGGATATCACATCTAGAGGTAGAGCATCCTTTGGCTCATGGTGCTCGAATATCCTTCCATGACGCCCAAGATTCAGGTAGCTGGGGACTCTGTCCCACAGGTTGCAGACAAATGAATCTCCTACTTCAGATTTAGAAGTTATGTACTTACCATAACGTTCCATCTGAGTAGGTGGATTCATTTGTCTGCAACCATCCCGCCCTCCTATCCCCCTGGCCTTGTCAGTTTCCTGCATATTATGTGTTACCCTTTCCTGGGTATTTTGATTCAGGGCAAACTCGATCTGAGGTCATGTAGGGAGAGCAGGGCATTATGGGGGAGGGGAGGAGCTAAGAGCTCGGATCCATAGCTGGATAACCATGCCGGTTCGGATCCGATATCGGATCCATAACCCACAGGTTGCAGACAAATGAATCCACCTACTCAGATGGAACATTATGGTAAGTACATGACTTCTAATTTTTTCCTTCTCTTGCTGATTTGTGTTTGGAACTAAAAACTTTTTGTAGAAAGTTATTTTTGAAAGTTTATTTCAAAAGAGAAGGTGAATGTTTTTCTGACTATGTTTGTTCAAATGATTCAAACATAGGTATTGATTTAGATGAAAGTTTAGTAAATATGTCTGTATGATTATGATGGAGCAGATTTCTCTGATATAGATGTTGTGGATGAAGCATTGGAAAATACTAACTTATCAAACTGGGTATGGGAAGTTATTTGTGCCACATTTTACTAGTGAAAATAAGTTTACACCTATTATCAATGTGCCTGCTATTTCTATATTTTTTAAGGTTCTTTTTAAGGAAATTTTGTCAGCATTTGAGCAATTTTCAAAAAAGAAAAAGTTATAATTTAAGTAAAAATGAATGGCTGGCTTTGAAAAACCTAAAACATTTAAAGTCTAATTTCATATTTAAATGTGCGGATAAAGGTGGCAATTGACTCATTTTGAATAAACAAAAATACTGTGATATGGTTGATAATTTGTTAAAAAATGTTGAAGAATATAAAAAAAATTAAGTAGGGACCCCACTGTGGAATTTAATGATGAACTTTTGGCCCTACTGGAAAGAGGGGAATGCCTGGGTTTTTTTTTTTTTAGTAGAAGGATGTTTGTAAATTACATATAAAAAAACCTATGACACCTATTTTATATGCTTTACCAAAGGTGCATAAAAACTTGCAACAGCCCCCAGGTAGGCCCATAGTTTCGGGGGTGGGTTCATTTTTGAACAATATTAATATTTTTAGACTTTCATTTGAAGGCACATTTGAAAAAAGTTGTGGCTCATATTTCTAATACCCAGGATTTAATTAATGAGGTGTCCAATATCCAGTGGCAAAATTATTACTATTGGGTTACTATTGATGTGAAATCACTATATATCAGTTTGAGATGGGGTTTGGAATCCATCACTGATATGTTGGGTGATGGGCTTAGGACCACCTTCTTAGTGAATTTGTTGGAATTTTGTTTAACTCATAATTATTTTTCTTTTAATAGTGATTTTTTTTCTGCAGTTGAAAGGTACGGCTATGGGAGCGGCTTTTGCACCTTCATATGCCATTATATACATGGAGTATTTTGAAAGGAAATTTATCCCACTGTTTTCTTTAGGAATAATGTTTTACTATACAAACATTTTATAGATGGCCTTATTTTCATTTGCAAGGGTGATGTTAATGAATTTTTTGATGTTCTTAATGCCAATGAACATGGTCTCAGTTTTTCTTATAAGTTGAAGAGGGAACATATTAATTTTTTGGAATTAACATTGCATAATGATCAGGAAATTATTGGGTATAGGCCCTTTAGAAAATCAACTTCGGTGAATATGTTTTTACATGCTATGAGTATGCATCTAAGTCATTTATTGAATGCTTTACCTTTTGGTGAATTTAAAAGAATTTATGAACACACAAGTGATGTAGAAGAAAAATTATATGAATTGAATAAAGTTATGTCTAGGTTGAGTGAAAGGGGTTATGACAAGGCATATTTATTGAGATGTAAAAACAAACTACTTGGGAGTAATACTGATGGATCATTCACTTCAATTAGGAGTATTAAGTCCAGGGGCAGTACACATGTTACTAGAGAGACTGATGATAAGGAAAAGTGTTGTTACTAGGTTTTCTCATTTTTTCTAATGAATTGATTAAATTAGTGAGAAGGCATTGGCATATCTGTGAAGATGAATCTATTGTTTTTTTATTTCCTAAATATGTTACGTTTTCTTTTAAGAGAGGAAAGAATTTGAAAGAATTATTAAGTTATAACTTCATTGAGAGAAATAATGGCCTTTTACCATTAGGTACTTTTCCATGTGGTTGTTGTAGCATTTGTAGTAAGGTCAAGAATTTGAACATTATTAATGGTATTAATTTTGTTCCTAAATTCTATTTCAACTGCAGATCAACGGGGGGTGGTCTATATTTTAGGCTGTTCATGTAATGATGTTTGGTATACTGGACAAACTAAACGTATGGTTAGGGTTCGTGTCTTGGAACATTTAAAAGACATTAGAAAGAATAATTTAGTTAGTCCTGTTGCTAAACATTTTCATGATGTAAATAATTCTCCCAATAGTTTGTAATTTTGTGTTCTTGGAAAGCCCTTCCTTTCTAGAGGGGGTGATATTGTAGCTAAACTATTGGAATTAGAAACACAAATGATTTTAAAGTTTAAGACTTTAAAGCCCTTTGGTATGAATCAGGAATTAGTTATTTAATCTAGCATATTTATATATTTTAATTTTGTATTGCATATGTGTATTTTTCACTATATTAATATAAATTAATTCTAGTTTGATTATTCATGGATATTTATTGTAAGTTAATATTGTCACTTTAAATGCTTAAATGCTATTATGCTTAATTGCTTTATATGTTCATTAATTGAACAATGGCAACTATGCTTTGATATGTATATATATGGATTTGATGTTAGAATGAACTGTGATCCATGAAAGCGAATTGCCGAGGTACCAGATCGCTGTGAATAAAAGAAACTGCTGGTCATTTGTGTTTTCTTTATACTTGCTGTTTTTGGTGTTTTTTGGAATTGGTATCACCAGACGGTTCTACCTGACATAATACCAGACACCTCAGACCTAGCTTGTGGCGCTCATTTAGACACCCAGTGCACCCAAGGCTCTTGGGACCTCAGGCACCTTCATTGGCATATCAACCTAAAAGAAGTGACGGCAAGTCACAAGGCTATCGCATCCTTCCAAGACCACCTAAAACTAGGGGTCCTCCTCATAAAAAAAGACAACACAGTCATGTGGTACATCAACAAGCGGGGGGGGGGCACACCCCTACCCTCTCTGCTCACTAGCCATGACCCTGAAGCACACAGTCTCATCCATGGGCCTACACCTGAAAGCCCAGTACATCCCAGGAGTAAACACCACCCTAGCATACCAGCTAAGCAGAAACTGCTTAGCCTCCATGAGTGGAAACACCAAAAGGTGACATTCCTCCAAATCATCCAGGCCCGAGAAACACCAGAGGTGGACCTCTTCGCCTCCCAACACAACAATCAGCTACAAAAATTCTGCACAAGGGAGTTCCACCCCCTAGCTTGGAAAGTGGATGCTCTTTCATTCCAATGGACCAATCTCTTCATTTATGCATTCCCCCTGTTCTTACTCCCGAGAGTACTGCTCAAAATAAGGCAGGAAGGACCAAAAGCCATCCTTATTAGCACCAGATTGGCCCAGGCAACATTGGTACCCCTTGCTGCTCAGCCTGACCAAGGAGCCTTACAGGCCCCTGCCGTTAACTGCATACCTCCTGACCCACGCCAGAGGTAAGATTCTACCTCCAAACCTGCATATTCTCAAACTTTTTGCATGGTTTATCCCCCAGGGACCAGGGATAACCCACAGTTGAGCAAGCAGGTCCTAGACATTAAGGAAGCCAGAAGGCCCAGCACCAGGAAATCTTACTCAGAGAAATGGAAAAGATTCAATTGCTGGTGCCTATCTAAAGGTCACAGCAGCTCCCAGCCGTCCCTTCCACTTATTCTGGACTACCTAGTGGAGCTACTTAACAAGAGCCTCACCTTTTCCTCCATCAAAATCCACGCCTCAGCCATTTCAGCACACTTCCATGCTGAACAGCCCGTCTTCTCTCACCCTTTAATTAAGCAACTCCTCAGAGGTGCATCTAACATTAGGTGCCCTAGAAGGGCACCCACTCCAGCCTGGGACCTGAACTATGTCTTAGAAAAACTGACATCGCCTCCCTTTAAACCTGCTGCATCAGCAGACCTAAAACACCTTTCCTGGAAGACTGCCTTTTCTCTTGACTATTACTTCAGCTAGGAGGGTGTCAGAACTTCAAGCACTCATGGCCACTAAACTCTTCATTAGCTTCCATGCAGACAGAGTCTCTTTCAGGACTAATCCCTCATTCATGCTAAAGGTAGTATCAGATGTGACCCTAAAATAGGATATTCATCTCCCCACCTTTTTTCCAAACCCTAAGAATAAAGTGGAGAGAATTCTGCACACACTGGATGTGCACTGACAGTTAAGATACTACGTGGACAGAACAAAGTCCATTAGGAAGACTGATTAACTGTTGGTTGCCATCACCCCAGGGAAAGAGGGGAAGCACATCTCCAAACAGACCATTTCTAAATGGATATCTCACTGCATACAATTCTGCTACACTTTTCATGGAAAAGCTCCTCCTAAATCTGTCAGAAAACACTCCACTAGGGCAGCCTCTACTTCCACTGCCTTCCTTAGAGGAGTACCCACCAGGGACATCCTAGAAGCTGCCACTTGGACCTTGGTCCACACCTTCACCAAACACTACCACCTGCCTCTGTTCTCCAGGGCTTGGACAGGCTTTGCCTCTGCAGTTCTACAAGGCATGCTAGCTCAATCCTAGAAATTTCATACTTCCATCCTCCCCTTACTCAGCTTTGGGAATCCTCCCACAAGTGATGACTGCAGCAGTGACACATGAACATAGTACAGTTGTGTACACTTATCATAAATGTAGATGTTCAAGTGTATTCACTGTTGCAGTCCTATTTTCCCTCCCACCTTTCCCCTTAATCTTATCCTTTTTGGAGATTAACTGTCATTCCTGTAGCCTTGGGCCTCCACAGCCTCTTTAAAGATTTCCTTCAAGGGGGTCCTACAGGTTAGGGCAAGAAAAAGTGATATAATGATGCCGGCTGCTCTCCTTTATACCACTGACAAGCTGATGTCAGTCCACAGGCAACAGCAGCTGGTGCAAGGGAAAAGCTTTACTCTGGAATTCAAGCCGACCAAGGGCTACCCAGCAGGGATAACCCACAAGTGATGACTGCAACAGTGAATACACCCGAACATCTATATTTATGGTAAGTGTACACAACTGTACTTTATTCCTATGTTAAGGCTGTTTTCAATATTACTTTTAGTCTTCTGGAGTATTCCTTATTGTTCCAGATTGATGTTTTCTTGGTACTGTAATTTTCCAGCACATTTATAAAGACCAAATGTCATTTTTATATCTCAGGAAGTTTTAACCACTTGTAGTTGTGCTTTCAACTCCATGTCTGGTGAACTGTACAGTTTTAATCATCCCCAAAAAAGCAGATGAGAAGTATTTAAGCAAAGTTGTTTTCCACGACCCAAAATATTATCAAGACCTAATCTGTCTAGTAAACTGCTTAAAGGTTTAAGGGTAAGAAAAAACAGCAGTGACAAAAAGTCACGCTGGAATATGGCATTTGAATTCTTATCCCTGGTATAATAAATTTGCCATCTGTCATGGCTTAATTGCAAGGTGGTTTGCCATTGTTTCATGGTCACTAATGTAATTTATCAATGTAGGATTTATCATATACATCTGTGAGCACTCCTTTATCCACGAATATGAGATGCAGTCAATTTTTTTATTTTTAATTTGTTCATGCCATAGATTATTTCCCTTTTTACAAATTTTCATTATTTTATTTTTGCAATAAATGATCCTTTGTTCCATATTGTTTTCTTTTGTTTCCCTTTTTGTTCTGTTGCCATCATTCTGTTTGCTTCTAAATAACAATAAACCCTGCATCAATATGAGTATATTGTGCCCCAAGGGTGAGAGAGTGGTGATTGGAGCAGATTTCAATGGACATGTTGGTGAAGGGAACAGAGGGGATGAGGAAGTGATGGGTAGGTATGGTGTTAAGCAAAGGAATGCAGAAGGTCATATGGTAGTGAATTTTGTGAAAAGGATGGACATGGCTGTGATGACTACGTATTTTAACAAGATGGAGGAGCATAGGGTGACATACAAGAGTGGAGGAAGATGCACACAGGTGGATTATATCTTATGCAGAAGGGCCAGTCTGAAGGAGATTGGAGACTGTAAAATGGTGGCAGGGGAAAGTGTAGTTAGGCAGCATAGGATGGTGGTTTGTAGGATGACATTGGTGATCAAGAGGAGGAGGATGAGTGTGAGGGCAGCACCAAGGATCAAATGGTGGAAATTGAAAAAGGGTAATTGTGAGGTGATGTTCGGGGAAGAGTTAAGACAGGCACTGGGTGGCAGTGAAGAGTTACCGAACAGCTGGGTAACTACAGCAGAGCTAGTGAGAGAGATGGCTAGAAAGGTGCTTGGTGTGACATCTGGAAACAGGAAGGAGGACAAGGAGACCTGGTGGTGGAATGAAGTACAGGAGAGTATACAGAGAAAGAGGTTGGTGAAGAAAAAGTGGGATTGTCAAAGAGATGAAGAAACTAGACAAGATTATAAGGAGATGAGGTGCATGGCAAAGAGAGGTGGCGAAGGCTAAGGATAAGGCTTATGAAGAGTTGTATAAAAGGTTGGACACTAAGGAGGAAGAAAAGGAAGAAAAGGACCTGTACCGATTGGCTACATAGAGGGACCGAGCTAGTAAAGATGTGCAGCAGGTAAGGGTGATAAAGGATAATGAGGGAAACGTACTTACAAGCGAGGAGTGTGTGTTGAGCAGATGGAAAGAGTACTTTGAGGGGTTGATGAATGAAGAAAATGAGAGGCAGAGAAGGTTGGATGATGTGCGGATAGTGAATCATGAAGTGCAGTGGATTAAGCAAGGAGGAAGTAAGGATAGCTATGAAGAGGATGAAAAACGGAAAGGCTGTTGGTCCAGATGACATACCTGTGGAAGCATGGAAGTGTTTAGGTGAAATGGCAGTGGAGTTTTTAACTAGATTGTTTAATGAAATCTTGGAAAGTGACAGGATGCCTGAGGAATGGAGAAAAAGTATTTTGGTACCACTTTTTAAGAATAAGGGTTATGTTCATAGCTGTAGTAACTACAGAGGGATTAAACTGATCAGTCACAGCATGAAGTTATGGGAAAGAGTAGTGGAAGCTAGGTTAAGAAGGGAGGTGATGATTAGTGATCAGCAGTATGGTTTCATGCCAGGAAAGTGCATTACAGATGTGATGTTTGCTCTGAGAGTGTTGATGGAGAAGTACAGAGAATGTCAGAAGGAGCTGCATTGTGTCTTTGTGGATTTAGAGAAAGCATATGACAGGATGCCTAGAGAGGAGTTGTGGTATTGTATGAGGAAGTCGGGAGTGTTGGAGAAGTATGTAAGAGTGGGTACAGGATATGTACGAGGGTAGTGTGACAGCGGTGAGGTCTGCGGTGGGAGTGACAGATGTGTTTAAAGTGGAGGTGGGATTACATCAAGGATCGGCTCTGAGCCCTTTCTTATTTGCAATGGTGATGGACAGGTTGACAGATGAGATCAAACAGGAGTCCCCGTGGACTATGATGTTTGCAGATGACATTGTGATCTCTAGTGAGAGTAGGGAACAGGTGGATGAGACCCTGGAGAGGTGGAGATATGCTCTAGAGAGAAGAGGAATGAAGGTCAGCAGGACTAAGACAAAATATGTGTGTGTGAATAAGAGGGAGGATAGGGGAATGGTGAGGATGCAGGGAGTAGAGGTGGTGAAGGTGGATGAGTAAGTACTTGGGATCAACAGTTCAGAGCAATGGTGAGTGTGGAAAAGAGGTGAAGAAGAGAATACAGGCAGGATGGAGTTGGTGAAGAAGAGTGTCAGGAGTGATTTGTGATAGACGAGTAAGAGTGAAAGGGAAGGTCTACAAGAGGGTAGTGAGATCAGCTATGTTATATGGGTTGAAGACAGTGGCATTGACAAAAAGGCAGGAGTCAGAGCTTGATGTGGCACAGCTGAAGATGTTAAGATTTGCACTGGGTGAGACGAGGATGGACAGGATTAGGAATAAGTATATTAGAGGGTCAGCCCAGGTTGGAAGGTTTGGAGACAAAGCCAGAGAGGTAAGATTACATTGGTTTGGACATGTGCTGAGGAGGGATGCAGAGTATATTGGGAAAAAGATGCTAAGGATGAAGCTGCCAGGTAACAGGAAAAGAGGAAGGCCTAAGATAAGGTTTATGGATATGGTGAGAGAGGACATGCAGGTGGTGGGTGTGACAGAGCAAGATGCAGAGGACAGGAAGAAATGGAAACAGTTGATCTGCTGTGGCGACCCCTAACGGGAGCAGCCAAAAGAAGATGATGATCATCAATGGAAGGCAAGTTATTGTTCTACAGTTTTTAAGATGACTTACAGATTCACTCTTAAGGAGGAGTATTATTGTCATGTTATTATCTAGGTCGGTGCTTGTTCAGGTTGCATATACAAGTAATTCTTACTCAGGGCTAAATGTTTTTGTAAAGATGTTAATACTTTTAGCCAGAAGATAGATACTGAATCTGGTTCTGTGATTTTACTAGTTAGGAGTTTTCCTTAATTTTGTTTCAACTCATCTGGCCATTACTTCACCCCATTTTGTATCCTGTACATTTGAACTCTGTTTCTTTTTTAAATTTGTATCTATTCATCTCCTTTAAGTTCCACAGAGCTTTAAAAGTATTTATCCAAAATGTATCTATTTACTCTTTTTTGGTGGTTTTTCTATTCGTCTGATTGTATAGATTTGGTGGGGGTCGCTGAGAGAGTCTGTCATTGTACCTCTGGTGATGAATTTGGTAGGGTGCCCTATTATGATCCAGTTTAATAAGGATTTTTACATCTTGCTATAATGTATGGAGCTATTAATTAGTTGTGTGAAACTGTGCAAGTTCATGCTAGATGTAGGGGAGTTGGAGGCTATGTCCAAACAACTGATATTGATGTCACCTGGTAGTATTTTTTCTTCTGGAATTGGTATAGAAATCTTCCAGTGTAGTTAGATTGTGGCCAGGAGGAATGTTAAGATCAGAAATACATATTTGCTTGTATTTGGTTATTTTCATGAATGTTATAAAAAGCTCTGGTGAATTGAATTTTGGTATTGGTTTGTTGTAGATGTAAATGTGGTAGTTACCCACAGTGATGGACATTTTGATGTAGGGAGTTGGCATTGATAGCATTGCAAAACCACTGGGTATAATTATTTATTTTATGTAGTTTCCAGTTAATGTGCGAGTAGAGTAGTTAAAGTCACTCTAAAGTGGATGGATGTAATAGGTTTAGATATCACATTACTGAGGTAGGTATCATACCCCTCTGGAAATGATGAGGGGAGGTGTGGTTGGTCATAATGGACTGTATTTAGTGCACCAGAAATACACAAGAGTTTAAAAAATGGTGTCTGAAGGGATTTGGTATGAGGTAATTAGGGAACAGATAAAAGAATACCTCCCTACCACTTACAGATGGCCTGACAGAATGAAAAGGCAGCACACTGAAACCAAGTTTCAGTAACAGTGTATGTATGTCTTTACCTGTGGTGTGTGTGTGTGTATGCACACCATGCTTCTTGCAGTTCAGAATTGTATGCACTGCTCTGCAGTACCAAATTAGTATATATTTTTAAATGGCCCACCATTTGGTCTGCCATTTTGGATTCCTTCATTTTGACAGGACAGAATCAGTCCATTGACCATAATCACTTTGCCAATACTCACCCTCGTAGGGTGTCACTTGTCAGCAGAATGTAAAACAAATGAGATGTGTGATGAATTTGCAGGCACCCATCCAATCAGCATGGGTCGATTTAAAAGGAATCGTGGTTATCACTGTTTTGTACATAACACAGACTGATGACAGCAGCAACCTAACCTGAAACAATGGACGCATTGAGTAATAATAAATCTGTCCACCTATCTTGTCTTATTTATTGATAGAGATGAAATGGTTCTAGTTTGAGGGTTTGTGAACACATTTGATTTTTAGAAGTGTAGAAAACCAAAGGAGGTTGGGTCCTTAGTACAAAAATAGTAGCGTACAAGGTTTTGTCTTGATAGCTGAGAGACCTTAGTTTAGCACCTTTTTTTCTTCTTTCTGTAGTTAGAAATCTCTGTTTTTTTCTAGCTGTAGGATGTATTTGGATAGATATATACTAGCAGAGGCTTTATGTTTCTGGTTGGATCAGGGCAAAGTGTAGTGAAATTAGAACTTTTTTTGTCCTGTATGAAATACATATTAAATATGTTTAATTGGGCTATACAGAAGGATTTCCCAAGTACTGTTACTATGTAGTGTTCAAAGGCTAGAGAGTAGTTTACAAAGGTAATCAGATGTCTGACTATGTCGAATCAAATGTTATCTATACTGTAGGTTGCTGCTGAGATTGATGCATTGAATGAATGATGTATTTCTTGATAGGGTAAAGCACTGATCCATGTGTACCATTTTGAGGTTCAGTCCAGGGTTTACAACCAGATAGAAACAGATAAGTTAATATAAGATGTTGGTCTCACCGTAACTTCCATTGAGAAATGAAAACAATAATACAATCATGGATTCAAAAACAATTGCAGAATTAATCAGTACAAGATTGGGGGATGGTGTCAAAGGCCTTGGTGAGGTCCAGACAGGCTGTGTGGACCGTCTTACCCTCGTCCATGGCTCTGGAGACTGATGCGAAGAAGTCAATCAGGTTGAGGAGACAAGATCGACCCTTCACGAAACCAAACTGGGTGGGGTCCAGTGTTTGAAGATTGCCAATGTCTTTGTTTATAAGTTCCTGATGATAAAACATTTGGTTTTCTGGCAAATCAGTGAGGACTGAATTAATAAAATAATGACAGCCATTTCAGTTTCAGCCTTCATATCCTTCAGAAAATGCATGGTAACACAAAACTTTTTATTTTAGCAACTTTCTAAGATTGTACAAGCAATATTTAAAATTTGTCCCTAGTTTTGGCCTTTGTTCCCCATTCATTTTGGCTTTGCCTAGATATGTTGTACTACAAGGTTGAGAGGTATGATCAATGTAACATAGTATGTGTAACTAGAGTTCACAGTGTGGTACAATATTCATTATGTGATCAATGTAACATAGTATGTGTAACTAGAGTTCACAGTGTGGTACAATATTCATTATGTGGTATAGCACAGGCTACTCTGTCCTCATACAAAGTCCATGTAGCATATGCCAACTATCTCTTGAAGTCATCTGACCAAAGAATGTTGTCATTTTATCCACACTGTCCTACATGAGGAATTCCTTTGCATCTCTGAAAAAAATCTCTCATTCATACATGGCAATCAGTTCATGAAAACTAACACAACCATAAAACAGAAACAGTAACAGCAGTGTTTACTTTTGGTAACTAAGGGCACAGGCAGCATAGTAGTAGAATCTCATAACTTGGTTCCCTTCCCCACAAATGGTGCAACCCTGGAGGATATTCATATTAGCTAGAGGGATTTGTGGGGTGCAGCCACCCAGAACATGTAAGACAACCTTTACGGAATCATTTGAGTAACGGGAGTTATTCATAAAGGCAAAGTATGTCAAGGAGTTGGCACTTGAGCAGTGCAAATAACTAGTACTAAAGAACATTAACAGAGGTAAAAGACTACCCTTCCCCCACACTATTTTAAGATTCCCCTTCCAAGGCTGCATAGTTTTTGGGATAGGCACTTACTACAATAAAGTCTGTAATTCACTTGGTACAAAATTGTGTGAGTTCAGGGTGGACTTATTCAACCAGAAGGACTGGGTGGAACAGTCACGACATGGGGTGCAGCAGAACTGGCAAGGTGCATTACTGTTCTTTCTTTGTTTTTATTTGTCAGGCTATTTCACATTTATTTTTAATATCACTTTTCAACAGCTTGCAGGTACCCTTTGTTTATGTTTGGCATGTTGTTTATCAATGACATGCGAGTCGGGATTATAAAACAGTCTTTTATAAGTCTATTGCAAACCTTGATTCCTTTGGGTATGGTGTGCATTTGACAGGAGGAATGCATTTAATCCACTTTCTGAAACTTTGTAGTAATGGCACACTGAGCTTTTAGGTTGCATATGATTTGTAATGCAATGTGGTAAGCTGCATAAACGAGCAGAAAAGAAAAAAAAATACTTTGTCTATAAATATTAACACAGCTTTAGGATAGTTCAGATTTTACAGCATTCTTGAATAAGCTCACTAAAATTCTTTGTGTGGTACCCATGCTGAAAAGGTTTTACAGATGACATTCCTAAAGCACTGTTTGCATGTTAGGACCAGGGATAATTCTTTAGCAATGTGGAACAGTAGTCTGTCTTTTCCACATGTCTACTATTGAAAGCTGACTTAGCTATTGAGTGCTTCTAATGCAACAGTGCACCTGTTTTTCTGTCACATTCTGATTAGTCCTCCTCCACCAACAGTAATGCATACTGTACTGCTCATCTAGGGACATAATTGTGGTGCCCCTTTCTCATATAACAAATAGCAGGAGGACACTATGTAAAAGCACATCAACGAGCAGTAAAATCCATTACATCTTTTGCCATTAGATATACATCCAAACAAGTGTGCTGCAGAAAATATTTAAAAAAATCACATTTCTGTCTGCCTCCAAAGTGAAAGATGCAAAAAAAAAAAAAAAGACACAGTAGCTCATATAAGCACTTCTTTCCTACATTTCAAAGTGTAGTGATATGGCTTTACTATCAGCATGGGGCTGTAAATAAGGAGCACACAGAGGAAACATTTCCTGAATTATTAAATTACCCTTCTCCCAAGGTACTGAAACTTGAGCCATCACACTAAAAGCTGAATGTAAACAATAGGATCACCTGACCTACCAGCTTAATCAAAACTATGAGAGCTACAGGGAATCTTGACACTCTCCCTTTAAGGCCCATAGATTAGGTGTTCTTAGCTTTTGAGTATTTGCTCCATAGAGATTGAAGGGTGCGTCTTGGACTGTGGAATGGCTGTAACTGCTGGTTTAGCAAAATCTGGACTAAATCTGTCAGCTACGATATTAGCCATTTCCACTGTTTCAGAGTGGGCAGTTTTATTGTGGAGCAACTCTAAAACATGGATGTTAGTTCTTAAACTTTTTGATACAGTTAAAGGACTTGTAGTTATTTTTGGTTTCAGCGCTAAGTTCATATTCAGTTTTGATTTTACTAATGGTTCCTTAAGCTCTTACCAGTCTGCTTGTGTGAGCTCTTAAGCTACTTAGAATAAGACCTCTTGTAAGCATCAAGTAATTTATTTCTCACCATGCACTTTATTTCTCATTACATTTGATGAAGAAAGCAATTGCCATATCAATACACCTATTTAAGTAGAGATCAGAGGCATATGTTTTAAAACAGAATTTATTAAGGTTATCAAATAACAGAGTAAGGTTTCTGAGATGTCTTTACATATTTACATAAAGCGGTAACTGCAATGTACACACCTCAGTTTTAAAACAAAAAGGTCACAGATTAACAAATGAAAACAACGTACGGAGTTGAGGAAGAAGTCATATTTGTGACAAGACGTTACAGAAGGCTTTATGTTTAAGGTCGGCAATATAATTATGGTGTGTTATTTTTTCGACTTGCTTCCATCTTTCGGTTTGATTCATATATTAAGTATTTGAACTGAAATAGTCATGTTTTATGTGCCCAGTCAAATATATACAAGTCTTTAAAGAGACTAGGTTCATAGGTAGTTACAGTGTATGTGGTCTAGGAGACAATACTGATGAGCTTAGCCTAATTTCTCAGTACTGTGACTTGCTCAGTATCACAGCTCAGTATCACACAAATGACGACTTTTCAGATTTTCCCTGTCTTTTGCGTTCTAAAGTATCTACGTCTCGAGGAGATGGTGGGGCACCATCAAACAACAGACAGTTTGCTGTTACACCAGACAATCAAGGTGACTTTTCTTCTTCTGCAAATGTCAGATTTGATTTTAAAACTTTTTAGAGAAAGACTTCTTATCAGAATTTCCTGATAGTATTGGACACCAGGAAGGGAGAACTAACACTTGCAGAGAGAATATTGATGAATTATACTTTTTGTTAGAGAAATACAAGCGTCTTGGCTGTGATTGTTCATTCCTTAGGGAATGTTTAAACAAACAAATTGTGCCTAAGGGTCTTCGTATAGTTAAGTTTCCGAATAATGTTGTTGAAGGATCTGAATTTCATTCAGAATTAATTAAGATTTATGACAAGTGTGGTTTTGATGTTGTGAGTTCTATTATTAAAGAAAATGAAAGAGTAAGAGCAGTTTTATTGGACAAGATAGAACGAATAAACGCAAATATTAATGATTTGCTTTTTAAGGTGGAATCTGAGAAGAAATTATACAATGACATCTTTTCTGATGTTGAGTCAAAATGTATGGCCAATATGAAAAGGAAACAGGTCAAACTAGAGAGGGACTTAAGGGATTATAGGAATGGAAAGGCCTACCCCAAACTTAAAGCATCTCAATCTTTCTCTACTTCAGCCTTTTACCGTACTGATAATGGACCCGTGGATTCTTTTCGACGGGGTGTAGATCTAGAGGGGCAGGATGTGTTTTTTGATCAACCCGAAATTTCTCAAATGGACGTTCCTCCCCCTTTACGGAGATCGGACAGGATTCGCAACCAGAATCCTGTCCGTCTTCCACAATACAACTACAGACGAAACTATTAGTGAATCCCTATTCACATATGAGTTCCCCAGTAATAAAACAAGGTCATACTTGTACATTAAATGATTATAAGATTTTTCAACTACAGTGATGTAGATGTAAAAGAGGAACATTTTTACTTATTATCAAAAGGTTTCAAATTTATTCCTACCAGGAAGGCCAGTCTACCTAGATTAATTGTGGATTTAAAGTTATTCCTAAGGAAAATTAATTTTGCTTTACTATTCCAGGAAAGTAACATTGAATCAGAGGGTGTTGGTTCTTTGAGAAAAAGAAGCATTATGAATCCACCTCTACACCCACAATTGAAAAACCTGGATATAATTTTGGAAAGGGAAATTAGGAAAGTATTAATTCAGCACAGGATTTTTTCTAATCTGTCAGCGGGTGAAAAAACAGTACTAAATGAACTAAAGAACAATAGGAATGTTAGAATTATGCAGCCCGATAAAGGGGGCGGCACGGTATTGATGGATTTTATTGTTTATGAATCCAAGATGAAGGATTTACTTTGTGACACCTCCAAATATTCACGGGCATCTGTCAATGAGGTTAATTTGGCACATTCCAAAATCAAGATGTTGCTTTATGATTTATTATTGGAAGGTTCTATTAGTAAAGATACCTACAACTTTTTGATTACCTCACATCCTAGGGTTCCCTCAGTCTTTGGTATACCCAAGGTCCACAAGGATCCAATGGATCCTCCCCTTCGAGTAATTGTGGCCTCGGAGGGTTCAGCCACTACTTCACTGGCTAAATTTGTGGACAACAAATTAAAAAAGCTTTCCTATGAGGGTCCAACTGTACTAAAAGACTTCTGGGATTTTCTTAGGTGTGTTCAACCTCATCTATTTTCATCAGAACTGACTTTCGTTACTTTAGATGTGGTAGATCTATTTGGATCCATTCCTCACGATGTTGGGCTTCAGTGGCTAGAGGATAGTATGAGGGACAACAAAATGTTTTCTGGGGACGATTTCAGGAACTGTTTAATGTTTATGGACATTATTCTCACTAACAATTTCATGTTCTTCCAAGGAGAATTCTTCAAGCAAAAGAGGGGAGTTGAAATGGGGGCTAAATGTTCCCCCACATATGCAACATAGTTTTGTCTAGGTGGGAAGAATTATATGCATTAAACAGTCCTTTTGCTGGGTGCTGGTCTTTATATAAAAGGTTCCTGGACGACAGTCATTTTTTGGACCGATACACATCAGAGATTTATTGAATTTTTAGACTATTTAAAAAGTTCCACCACCTTTTTAGATTTCACTTAGTTATAATTCGGAAACTCTTACTTATTTGGACGTTTCTATTTCCAAAAAGGTTGATGGTTTTTGTTCCTGTATTTACTGTAAGGAAACATTCTCCAACTCTTACTTACATTAAGAGCGGTCACCCCTTTTCTCAGAAAAAGAATCTGGTAAAGGGGCAGTTAGTTAGGGTTAGTAGAATGACTTCCGATGACGGGGACTTTATCACAGAAAGTGGTAAAGTTTTAGAAATGTTCAATAGTCGTGGTTATCCTTGTTCGTTATTACAGGAGATGTTTGATTTAGTGGCCCAGGGGAGAAAGGATAAATTTGCCCCCATTTTAGGACAAACTATTCAGGTTACAAGAGATACAAGTACCCACATGAATGAAGTTAAGAAGTGGGACGATGCATTTATGGATTATTCGGGTGATGCAGTTGTAATTAAGGAAGTTATTTCTAGGGAATGGAATAGGTTTGTGGAAATTTCTGATTTAAATGCACTTAAAAACAAATCTTTGAAATTTACTTATCGGAAAGATTTAAATTTTAAACAATTATTTGAGTTTGGTTCACACAATAAGGCCAGTGCATCTTTAAAAAAAGCGGGTACTTTCAAATGTGGATCCTGCTCACAATGCCCCTATATTGCCAATAAAACTAGCATTTACATTACAGCAAGGGACAGGGAGATTATTAGTGATAGTTTTTCCAACTGTAACACTCAAGGAGTAGTTTATATTGCTATATGTAAACTGTGTAGCTCTTATTACGTTGGAAAAACTGAGAGAAAGTTAAGGAACCGTATATATGAGCATTTGTATGAAATAAGGAAACAAAATAGCAAAAATGCCCTTTTCAGACACACAGAGTTGTTCCCAGGCTATATTTTCTTTCTTTGTCCTGGAAACTATACCAAGGGAAATAAGAGGTGGCATGTGGGAGGCCAAACTTGAATACAGAGAGTTGTACTGGCAGATTTTAGATTCCACTAAGTTACCTGGTTGGAATGATATGATTTCCATTTCCTCAGTTCTTAAACTGGGGGCTGTTAAATTGTGATTTCAGGTTTTACCCACAAGGTGGTGATATAAACATGGAGTTTGGGTTACATTATTTTTAAAGAGCTGTCAAAGTAATTTTATTTATATTTTTATGTGATAATGCAATTTATATGTATTTTGAACAATTGTTGTTTATTTGTAAATGTTCACCTAGTGAATTACCAACATTTTTTTTTATAAACAGCAAGGTTTAAAGAAGTTTGAACTGAATTGTTTAAACTTTTGTTTTAGCATCAGAGAATTTTATTGGTGAGACTTCATTTGATTAATCAACTGAATTGTGAAATTGAATGGTTATTTAAGTGTTCCACCTGTTTGTACTTGGCTTCTGATGAAGACTTGCTTTGGTCGAAAACGTACATATTGGTTTGGCGTTAGTCTGACGTTTGATTTTTAATAAAGAATTTTAAATAGGAATTTTTGGTTTCCAACCTCTATTTGGACACTCCTTGCAAGTCTAAGTTCTGGTTTTGGTATTGTTTCGACTTGCTTCCATCTTTCGGTTTGATTCATATATTAAGTATTTGAACTGAAATAGTCATGTTTTATGTGCACAGTCAAATATATACAAGTCTTTAAAGAGACTAGGTTCACAGGTAGTTACAGTGTATGTGGTCTAGGAGACCATACTGATAAGCTTAGCCCAATTTCTCAGTACTGTGACTTGCTCAGTATCACAGCTGGCAAGTGGAAGCCAATGGAATTAAAACATGGCCTACAGGATGCAACTTACTAACAGATCATTGCCTTACTCCTCTGTGCAATCTACCAGCAGCTGATAAGATTAACAGCACACAATTATAACTATGCCTTTAAAGACTTTCTGAACTCAGGTGATTTAATGACTCGAAAAGTACAGTTGTGTACACTTACCATAAATGTAGATGTTAGAGTGTATTCACTGTTGCAGACATCACATTTGGGGTTATCTGCTTGCAGTAGCCCACAGTCGGCCTTATTATCAAAGTCTAGGGTCCTGAGTTGGTTGCTCTCTCATCTTCCATGACGTCAGGTAGTCAGGGGTATGAAAAATGCAGCTGATGCCATTACATCAGTTTTTTCTTGCCCCAGATGTCAGGTGTCCCCATAATGGGAAGCAATTATTTATATATATATATATATATATATATATATATATATATATATATATATATATATATATGTGATACAGATAGATATACACACACACACAAGGTTACACCTTCACAAAAAAGCAAATACACCAAAAAGCTTTAAGCATAGTAAACAAGAACAGAAGTATAGCCAAAAGAATCAGGGAGCTGGAGGGAGAGTAACCAGGATTGCAACAGTGAATACACTTGAACAATTACATTTATGGTAAGTGTCCACAACTGTACTATGTTCTTCGTGTTTCACTGTTGCAGTCATCACATTTGGATGGATTCCCAAAGCCAAGGATGGGAGGAGGAAATTAGATAGCATTAGGACCAGCTATAAGGCCCTGCAAGACTGCAGTGGCAAAGCCAGTGTCTGAAGTTAGAGAAAATTGGCAAATGGTAATGCTTGGTGAAAGTATGTACAGAACTCCAGATAGCAGCTTCTAGGATGTCCCTGGTAGGGACACCTCTGAGAAAGGCTGTGGAGGTAGATGCAGCCCTGGTTGAATGTGGTATCCCCTGTGGGGTAGGTTTTCCATGGTGCTTATAGCAGAAATGACTGCAATGGCATATCCATTTAGAAATGGTTTGCTTTGAAATGGCCTTCCCCTCTGCCCCTGCAGCAAATGCAACCAGCAGCTGTTCAGATTTCTTGAGAGGTTTAGTCCTCTCCAAGTAAAATCTAAGTTGTCTGTGCACATCTAAGGAGTGCAGTATACATTTCCCTTTGTTCTATGAATTAGAAAAGAAAGTTGGCAAATGAATGGACTGAGTAAGAGCCACACTGGATACCACCTTGGGCATGAAGGAGGGATTGGTCCTGAGGGACACCCTGTCCGCATGAAAGATGATGAAAGACTCCACTGCCATCAGGACCTGTAATTCAGACACCCTTCCTGCTGAAGTGATGGCTAAAAGGAAGGTTGTTTTCCAAGAAAGGAATTACAGCTCTGCATTTGCAGCTGGCTCAAAAGGAGGTAGGGTGAGTTTTTTCCAATACAAAGTTAAGGTCCCAGGCTGCAGTTGGGGCTATCCTGGGTGGTCTTAAGTTTCTGGCCCCTCTGAGGAACTGTTTGAGCAGTGGATGAGAAAAGAGGGGTGGGTTCTATGTTGTAATGAGCTGAAATGGCTGAGGCATGAATTCTGATGGAGGAAAAGGAAAGGCCCTTGTGAAGCATCTCAGTTAAGTATTGAAGAATCTGAGGAAAATTGGGCACTGCTGTGCCCATCCTCTGTGTTTGGTTCCAGGAACAGAATATTTTCCATTTTTCAGCTTAGCATTTCTAGTACTAGGCCTCCTTGCCTCCAGAATGACATCCAACACTTGCTTACTGAGGGATGGTTACGGAGAGATCAGGTAATTAGCCAGGCTGCCATGTTCAGAGCTTGAAGCTGAGGGTGCAGAATCTGTACCTCCTGCTGGGACAGCAGGGTAGGGGTCTGCGGCAGGTGCCATGGTGCCAGCAGTGACATACTGCTCAAGAGGGAGTACCAGTGTTGGCGTGGCCAGTATGGTGCAATCAGAATTGTCCTTGGTTTGTCTGTTTGATCTTTAGTAGTACCTTGGAGAGGAGAGGCAGAAGAGGAAAGGCATAAACTGGTAGGTTTTGAAGGACAGGTCATCCACTTTCCAAGCTTGTTTGTGGGGAGTGCTTCTGCAGAATTTGTCCAATTGGTAGTTCCGGAGGGAGGCAAACAGGTCTATCTCTGGGCTCCCCCATTTGTTTATAAACATGTTGAATGTCTTTGGTTCCAGTTTCCACTCGTGTGGGTCCATGAGATTTCTGCTTAGTTCATCTGCCAGTGTATTTAGCTTTCCTGGCAGGAACTGAGCCTGTAGGTGCACTTGGTAGCTAAAGGCTGTGTTCCAGAGTCATGACTAGTCTGCAGAGAGGGTATGAGTGGGTTCCCCCTCTGCTTGTTTATGTACCACATAACAGTGGTGTTGGCAGTCTTTCCCATTAATTGTCCTGGAAGAATGTGGCCCTTGAAGGCTGTCAGAGCATTTCTGTACAGCTAACATTTCTTTTTGATTGATATGGAGGTGCATTTGACTTGGGTTCCATTTGCCCTGAATGCACTTCCCTGCCAAGTGAGCCCACCATGCATAGTCTGATGCGTCTGTTAAGGTTTGGGCGGCAGGGGGTAGAGTGAATAGCAATCCCTTGTTTTGGTGGCAGGCCTCTGCCCACCAAAAAAACTCTATCTGAAGGCAAAGTATGATAGGAATCATTGCTTCTAGATCCTGAGATTGACACCACAGGCTTTTTAGATATCATTGTAGTTTCCTCATATGCAGTCTTGCATATTGAATTAGGAGAATGCAGGAGGCCAAGAACCCCAAGGCTTGCAGTATTTGTCTTGCAGATAGCAGGGTCTTTGTGGCCATTAGTCTGAAGTAGGCTGTCAAATGAACTTGTTTATTTGGCGTGAGGAAAACCATCTGGGAAGTTGTGTTCAAGCTTGCTCCCAGGAATACAATTTGTTGACAGGGTACAAAATGTGATTTATTTTCGTTTATGGTGTACCCCAGAGAAGTTAGCTATTTTTGTACAAATGCCAGATTTAGTAGTATGTCCTGGCTTTCTGCCTGAATTAGACAAATCGTCCAGGTATGGCTATATTTGAATATTTCTTTGCCTGCAAAATGCAATGACTGGAGCTAGGCACTTTGTGAATATCCTGGGCACAGTAGATAAGCCAAAGGGCAGTGCAGAGAACTGATGGTGCATGAAGCCTGCTTTGAAGCATAGGTATCTTCTGCAAGATTCCCTGATTGCGATGTGCAGGTAGGCTTCCTTTAAATCCAGTGTTATAAACCAGGCATCCTTGCCTAGCATAGGAAGCAACTTGTGAAAAGTTAGCATCACCAAAAATGTGTTTAGGCTAGAGAGGTCCAGGATAGGACATCAGGAGTTGTCTTTTCTGGGCACCAGGAAAATTCTGGAGTAGAAACCTTGTCCCCTTTCCTCTTCTGGGACAGTTTGAATAGCCCTGATACTTAACTCATTATCTCCAGTAGAGTTCTTTTGAGTGTGTACCTTTAACTCCCAGTGGGCGTGGTTTCAACATTTAAAAAGTGAAGTTATCACCTTATATTTTTAACAAATACCCATTGACAGAGGTGATATATCAATTTGCCATCATGCATGCTTCAAGATAAAATTTTCTGATACCTTGTATGTAAACATGGTTTTGGAATTAATGCAAATATGAACAGGCAATATTTGACACCTAGAGGCACAGTAGGAGGTAAGTGCAGAAATGCCTGGAGACGTCACTCGGCTGTAATGAGTGAGAACTTGCTTTTGAGCCTCTGCCCACTGATTTGGGGGTGGATCTGGCCAACCGTTTGGAATTGGTAAAGTGTGGAAGTGGAATCTGTATCCTTGGGAAACTATATTTAAAACCCATTTGTCCTGGGTAATGAGTTCCCAATTTTTTGCCTGCAGAGCAATCTTTCCCCCAAAGGAGCATTCAGTTGAGACGGGCTTGGAAGTTTTAAAGTTAAGTCATTGAGACAGTTTACCATGGGGGGGGGGGGTTACTACTCCCTGCTTTGGAAGCGGGAGCCCCCCAGTGCTTATAGTCCTGTGCGTACCTTGGGATTGAAGCCTGGGTGTTCTGCTGGTTCTGGGTTTGGACTGAAGGCCTGGAAGAGGCAGGAAAGGACCAATTCTTAGAGGGCCAATGCCTACTAAATCTGGGATGCTGCACTTGCAGGAAATCTTTAACAGTTTGTATAGATTTAGCTTTTTCTTCCTTTTTAAGTACTACTACTGCTTTGTTGCCAAACAGGCGGTCCTGGTTTAAGGGAGCACCCAGCAATTTAGCTTTAACATGATCTGGCAAAGATTGCTCCTTAAGCCAAGCATGCCTTCTAAGTACAGACCCAGTGATAGCAGCCCTGCAAGATGCCTCTAGTGAATCAAAACCACATTACAAAAAAGAAGTTATGTACTTACCATAACATTCCATGTATGTAGTCCAGCTTGCCGAACCTTATTACGTGTGGGTTCGGAGCCAATCTTTGGCTCAGAGTCTGCCGCTTAGAAAGCCTGAAAACTTCTGATTGGCTCGTGGCTAGTAGTATACCATGGTGCATGCGCACATTCCCCAGATCTTGTTTGTTACTAGTCTATCAGAATAAGACAGGAAAAAGGACAAAGGTCCGCAAGAAAAAACTGTAATAAAGGCACCCTTATGGTATAAACCACTGTAGAAAAGGAAAACCTGTTTCCAGATCCTCCAGGAAGGGGGCTGGTGGGTGGGTTCATAATAATGTTCAGCGAGATGGACTACATACATGGAACCTTATGGTGAGTACATAACTTCTTTAGGTTATGTAGTCCTATCTCGGCTCCATTATTACGTGTGGGACAGCGTCCCTAGCATCTTGAATGGGTGGCTCACTGGAAAATACTCCTGAGTACATGGAACCAAACGAGGCTCTACCCCTGGAAGTTAAATCCAATTTATAATGGGTAATGAAGGTATGAGGGGTAGCCCATGTTACTGCTGCACATATATTATCAATAGGTGTCCTGGCTTGGAAAGCAGCAGAAGTACAAAAGGACCTGGTAGAATGCACTTTAACTTTAAAGGGTAACTCCTTTCCCTGAGAAGTGTAAATAAGGGAAATACAACTAGAGATCCAGTTCGATAGTGTAACCTTGGAAACTGGCAAGCCCATTCTCGCCTCAGCAAAAGAAACGAACAGCTGTTCTGATTTTCTAAATCCTTTGGTCCTGTGGCTATAGAAATGCAGTTGCCTATGCACATCCAATTGGTGGAATGTATACTCTGCTTTACTGGAGTGATTAGGGAAGAACACTGGCAATTCAATTATTTGGTTTAAGTGAAACTGAGAACAGACTTTAGGAATAAAGGAAGGATTGGTCCAGAGAGAAACCCTGTTCTTTGTGAAAAATTAAATATGGAGGTTTAACTGACAGGGCCTGTAATTCAGAAACTTGTCTAGCTGAGGTTATTTGCTTCCAGAAAGAGAGTCTTCCAAGACAGGAATTTCAACTGATGACTATGGGCTGGTTCAAAAGGTGGCAGAGTAAGTCTAGAAAGGACTAGATTCAGATCCCAAGGAGGAATGGGGACTTGCACAGGAGGTCTTAACCATCATGGAATCCCAAAGAAAAGATTTGCACAGTTTGAGAGACATAAGACTGGAATCATTAATCCCCGCATGAAAATTAGATATCGCTGCTAAATGAACTCAGAGTGTAGCAGCCGCTGAACCCTGGTGAAAGAGTTCCATAAATGTAGATGTTCGAGTGTAGACACTGCTGCTGTCATTACACTTGGGTTATCCTGCAGTCAGGCGGTTCCCCAGCCGGCCTGAGTTCCAAAGTCTTGGTCTGGCGTTGGTTGCTGTCACCTCCTCCCCATCAGTGCGACAGGGGTATATAAGATGCAAACAACGCCATTTTCTTCAGTTTTTCTTGCCCCACATGTCAGGTGCCCCCAAATAGGTAAGCAATTCAAATTGCTAATAAAACATACATAAAAAAAGCAAACAACATACTTTCAGCTACCGGCAAATACTCCCCATAGGTAATAAAAAGGAGAGGAACTAGGTACGTACTAGCCAGTAATAGGGGAAGGAGGGAGAGTAACCTGGACTGCAGCAGTGTCTACACTCGAACATCTACATTTATGGTAGGTACAAAACTGTACTATGTTCATCGTGTGACACTGCTGCAGTCATTACACTTGGGTAGAATCCCAAAGCTGAGGTAGGGTGGTTGGTTCTATAAGGCATTAGGGGTGGCTATAAAGCCCTGCAGCACTGCAGAGGCGAAGCCAGCTCTGGATTTAGAGTATAGAGGCAGATGGTAATGCTTGGTGAAGGTATGCACAGAACTCCATGTTGCTGCTTCCAAAATATCCTTGGTAGGTACTCCTCTGAGGTAGGCAGTTGAAGTGGCTGTTGCCCTGGTGGAGTGAGATCTAATGCTGTTAGGCACAGATTTTCCATGTTGTGTATAGTAGAAATGTATGCAATGTCCTATCCATTTGGAAATAGTCTGTTTTGAAATAGCTTTTCCCTGTGCTGCTGCAGCATATGCTACCAATAATTGCTCAGATTTTCTGAAAGCTTTGGTTTTGTCCAAGTAAAAGCGTAACTGCCTGTGAATGTCCAATGAATGCAGTGGTCTTTCTCCTTTATTCTGTGGTTTTGGATAAAAAGTAGGCAAGTGAATGGTTTGGTTTAGAGACGCACTTGAAACCACCTTAGGCATAAACGTAGGGTTAGTTCTTAAGGACACACTATTCCTGGTGAAAAATGAGGAAAGCTTCCCCTGCCATTAGTGCCTGTAATTCTGAAACTCTTCTTGCAGAAGTTATTGCCAGGAGCAGAGCAGTTTAGCAAGAAATGAATTTTAATTCTGCCATGCTAGCTGGTTCAAAAGGAGGTAATGTCAATTTTTCCAAAACAAAGTTGAGGTCCCAAGTAGTAGGTGCTCTACGGGGCGGTCTTATGTTTTTAGCCCCTCTGAGGTACTGCTTCAGCAAAGGATTAGAGAAAATTGGTGGATCCGTGTTGTAATGTGCAGAGATGGCAGAAGCGTGGATCTTGATGGATGAAAAGGAGAGGCCTTTGTGCAGCATCTCAGTCAAATATTGTAGTATCTGAGGAATGTTTGGCACAAGAGGATCAAGGCTGTGAGCCTGGTTCCAGGCACAGAATCTCTTCCATTTATCCGAGTAGGCTTTCCTGGTACTAGGCCTTCTGGCCTCCAGAATGACATCCATAACTGCTTTGGAGAGAGGCACTGCTTGTGTGGCTAGGGAATCTTCCATGCAGCTAGGTTTAGTGTCTTTAGCTGGCTGTGGAGTAACTGATTGTTGTGCTGAGATAGCAGATGTGGTATTTGAGGCAAAATCCAGGGTGGTCCTTGTGCTAAGTTTTTTAAGATTGGGTACCAGTGTTGGCGTGGCCAGTCTGGTGCAATCAGGATAATTTTTGGCTCTTCTTGCCTGGCCTTTATGAGTACCTTTGGGAGAAGAGGCAGTGGTGGAAAAGCATATACTTGTAGGCTTGTCTAGCTGAATGAGGGGGCATCCACTTTCCATGCTTGCGGATGGTAACTCCTTGTGCAGAATTTCTTTAGCTGGCAATTTATTGGGGAGGCAAACAGATCTATGTCCGGGCTCCACCATTTCTTTATCATCATTCTGAATATTTGAGAATTCAATTCCCATTCATGGGGATCTATGATATTTCTGCTTAAGTAGTCTGCCAGTGGGTTTTTCTCTCCTGGCAGGAATTGTGCTTATAGTTGAACTTGATAGTTTATAGTTGTGTTCCACAAGGTCATGGCTCGTCTGCAGAGGGGGTAGGAGTGAGTGCCCCCTTGCTTGTTTATGTACCACATAACTGTGGTGTTGTCTGTCTTTAGTAGTAGTGGTCCTGGATGCAACAGGTCCTTGAAAGCTATAAGGGCATTTTGTACAGCTAGCATCCCTTTTTGATTGATGTGCAGATGCCTTTGTTCAGTGGGCCACTTGCCCTGAATACATTTTCCTGCCATGTGTGCTCCCCAGGGGTAATCCGATGCATCTGTTGTCAGTATTTGCCTGGCTGTGGGTTGAATGAAAGGCTGTCCCTTGTTGAGGTGACAAGCTTGAGCCCACCATCAAAACTCCTGTTGAAGGCAAGGTATTAGTGGTATAACTGTTTCCAAACTTTGACAGTGTTGAGACCAAACATTCTTTAGGTACCATTGTAGTTTCCTCATATGCAGTCTGGCATATGCAATTAGTAGTATGCAAGATGCCATGAAGCCCAAGGCCTGCAGAATTTTTCTTGCAGGGAGTTGGGTCTTTGTTGCCATTAATTGAAAGTATTGTGTCAGTTGTCCTTGCTTGTCTGGCGTGAGAAAAGCCATCTGGGCCATTGTGCTCAAGCTGGCACCCAGGAATATTATCTCTTGTGAGGGCACTAGTTTTGATTTCTTTTCGTTTACTGTGTACCCCAGGCAACTTAACTTTTTTACAAATGCCAGATGCTGTAGAAGAATGTCCTTGCTCTCTGCTTGAATCAGGCAGCCGTCCAGGTATGGGTAAAATTTGAATTCCTTTCTGTCAGCAAAATGCAATTACTGGTGCCAGGCACTTTGTGAAGACACTGGGCACAGTAGATAACCCAAAGGGCAGTGCAGAGAATTGATAGTGCATTGGACCAGCTAAGAACCTGAGGTATCTTCTGCAGTTTTGTCTGATAGGGACATGCAGGTATGCCTCCTTGAGGTCCAAAGTCCCGAGCCAAGCTTGCTTGCCCAGCATGGGAAGAAGCTGCTGTAATGTCAACATTTTGAATTTCGGAACATCCAGGTAAGTGTTTAGTGTAGAAAGATCCAGAATGGGCCTCCAGGGTTTGTCTTTTCTGGGAACCAGAAACAGTAGAGTAAAATCCTTGCCTTTGTTCCTGAGGTGGTACCTATTGTATAGCTCCAATGTTCATGAGTGCCATAATTTGTTTTTGTGCCTCTGCCCATTGATTTAGTGGCAGATTTGGCATTCCTTTTAATCTTGGCAGTGTGAGAAAGTGGAATCTGTAACCTTTTGAAATGATATTGAGAACCCATTTGTCTTGGGTGATCATATGCCAATTGTGATAAAAAAAATGCCAGTTTTCCTCCCAAAGGGGCTACCAAGAGTGAGTTGTTTGGCAGCTGGAGTGGGAAGTCATTGGGGCTGTTTTTTATATGGTTGGCGCCTGTCTTCCCCTTCTTTCTGGCCTGATGCACCCCATTGTCGAGGCCTGTAAGGACCTTGTGGTTGACCTCTACCTCTTGGCCATCTGTATCTGCCCCTTTGAGGTCTGTCATTAACTGGAAAGGACCAATTCTTTGTTGGCGAGTTTCTACTAAATCGAGGAGGCTGAACCTGTACGAAATCCTTCACTGTTTGCATAGATTTTGCCTTATCCTCCATTTTCTTTAATACCACTTCTGCCTTAACTCCAAATAAAACATCCTGCTGTAAAGGTGCATCCAGTAATTTAGCTTTAACATGATCTGGTAACGTATGTTCTTTTAACCATGCATGTCTTCTAATGACAGAGCCTGTAACTGCTGATCTGCATGAGGCCTATTAAGAATCAAAACCACATTGCAAAGTATGCTTTCTCACTTGTTCAGCGGCATGCAATAAATCCTGCATTTCTTTAAAATTAGGAGGATCTGTATCTGGAAGCAATTTTTGTTTCAACTGAGACATCAAAAATTGCTTATATTTTAGCATGTGAAAGTGGCAATTTAAGGCTCTCATTGCTAAGGTTGCAGACGTATATACTTTCTTTCCCCAGCTGTCTAGTGCTCTAGAATCTCTGTCAGAGGGAACTGGGTTCTTTGCTGATGAGGCCTTAACCCCTTTGGGTCCCTGAGAAATAGTTTCAGGATCAGCAACAGGGCTTTTATACAGAAATTTGTGAGAGTCAGGAACTCTAATATCTGTCCGGTTTAAGTGGAGCTGGAGGTAAGGAATCAGGATTTAAGCTCGATTCAGTGTACACATCATCCACAATATCTAGCACTGGCGGAATAGCCAGAGGTCTGTGTTGAGGTAATAGGAAATCTCTGAGCCTTTTCTTGGATTCTGAATAATCCTGGCCTTACCAATGGAAATGCTCCCTCATGGTATGTCAGGTTTCCCCAAAGGAGTAGTCCTCAGGCGGAGAGGCTGATGGAATAGATTCCTCAGCATCAGAATCTTCATAAGGGGGTAAAGGATATCCCAGGTCTGAGGATGAATCTGAGGAAATGGACCCCTGGTCGGATGAATCATAATCTGCATCCTGTCTAGTCCTTTTATCAGGAGGGGGATGGGAACCCCTGATCAGAGTGATTAGGTCTTCGGCCATTTTGAGCATTTGTTTCTTAGGCATGGAGGTCTGTCCTGGAGAATGCTGTACTTGTTTCTTAGTTTTTAAAGGAGGCTTTGACTTAGAAGAGGGTTTAATGCTTAGCTGAGTAGGTCTGAAGACACCCTCTGAAGCTGCGGATAGCTCAGGTACTTCGGATCTTTCTGCAGGATCGGTTTCGGTCTGCTGAAAAACGAGTGCGTCCGAAGGCCCAGCCATCTCCACGTGGGGGTCGGGGGTGGCCTGTGGTTCTGCAGAAGCGGTCATCAGGGGCTGCGAAGGCGCCTCACTGAAAACCGGAGAACCGGTGACTGGCCTAGAACAGGCTTCGTTGTCAGTTTTAGGCCTCAGATGCCTGTCCTTGTCTTTGCGCTTTTTATGAATACCGGTAGTCGGAAGTTCCGACGGCATGGTATAATTAAATTTTCTGCCAAAGTAATGTCAGGCAAAATCAAACCAACGTTTAATAGTGCGCTTATTAAACCTAGCACAAAACCGACAACCAGCAACATCGTGGTCTGGGCCTAGGCATGGGATATAATAAGAATGGAAATCCTTGAGGTATTTGCTTCCCACAAGAAATACAGTTATTAACTTTTACTGACATCGGTCTGAGGCAAGAAAAAGTTTCCCCAATGGGGCACTTAGCTTTGTAGTAGACTTCAGTTCTGGATTCGGAATGAAAACCTCAGGAGTAGGCCGACCGGCACTTGCGAACTGCTTTTGCTTTGGGCACCGCGCGGCAAGAGAGACTTAAGAAAATGACGTCGGCTGCATCTTATATACCCCTGTCGCACTGACGTCAGGGAGGAGGCAACAGCAACAGACGCCGGACCAAGACTTTGGAACTCAGGCCGGCTGGGGAACTGCCTGACAGCAGGATAACCCAAGTGTAATGACTGCAGCAGTGTCACACAATGAAAGTACAGTTTTGTACCTACCATAAATGTATGTTCGAGTGTATACCCTGCTGCAGTCATCACACTTGGGTTATCCTGCCGTCAGGCGGTCCCCGCAGTCAGGCCGAATTCCAAAGTCTTGGTCCAGCGTCAGTTGCTGTTGCTTCTTCCCTGACGTCAGTGTGCCAGGGGTATATAAGAGGCATCAGACGCCATTTTCTTCAGTTTTTCTTGCCCCAGATGTCAGGTGCCCCCCCAAAAAATGGTCAATAGATAGTACCGATAATAAAGCTGATCACAACCAAAACATCTCTCCAGCTATAAGCAAATACACCACAACAGTTGTATCAGACTGTGAGGTATTGAAAGGTTTTAGATGGGTCAGAGGGGATTGAGGGAGGGTAACCTGGACTGCAGCAGGGTATACACTCGAACATCTACATTTATGGTAGGTACAAAACTGTACTATGTTCATCGTGTTACCCTGCTGCAGTCATCACACTTGGGTAGAATCCCAAAGCTAAGGATGGGAGGTTGAGTCAAACCGGGTTCGAGGTGGCTAGAAGGCCCTGCAAAACTGCAGTGGCGAAGCCAGCTCTAGTCTTAGGGTAAAGTGGTAAGTGATGGTTGTTTGGTGAAGGTGTGTACTGAACTCCAAGTTGCAGCTTCTAGAATATCCTTGGTTGGGACCCCCCTTTGGAAGGCTGTAGAAGTAGCTGCTGCCCTGGTAGAATGGGGCCTTATGCTAGCAGGAACTGGTTTTCCATGATGGGTGTAGCAAAAATGTATGCAATGTCCTATCCATTTGGAAATGGTCTGTTTTGAGATCGCCTTTCCTTGAGATGCTGTAGCATAGGATACAAAAAGCTGGTCAGATTTTCTGAAAACCTTAGTTTTATCCAAGTAGTAACGTAGCTGCCTGTGAAAGTCCAAGGAATGCAGGAATCTTTCTCCTTTGCTCTGTGGATTTGGAAAGAAGGTGGGTAAATGGATGGTTTGATTGAGAGCCACACCTAAGGCATAAAAGAGGGGTTAGTTCGTACAGAAACTCTGTCTTGATAGAAAATAAGGAAAGGCTCTTCTGCCATTAGTGCCTGAAGCTCTGAGACTCTTCTGGCTGAAGTAATTGCTAGAAGCAAGGCAGTTTTCCATGATATAAACTTTAAGTCAGCTGAGAAGGCTGGTTCAAAAGGAGGTAGCGTAAGTTTTTCCAGAACAAAATGGAGGTCCCAAGTTGGTGTTGGTGCTCTCCTGGGAGGCCTAATGTTTTTGGCCCCTCTGAGAAACGGCCTTAGAAGTGGATGTGAAAATAAGGGAGGATCTGTGTTGTAGTGAGCTGAAATAGCTGAGGCGTGGATTTTCATAGATGAAAAGGAAAGGCCTTTGTGTAACATCTCAGTTAAATACTGTAGAATCTGAGGTATATCCGGCTGAAGGCTATTTTGGCCTTTAGCTGGATTCCAGGTGTATAACCTTTTCCATTTGTCTGAGTAGGCTTTCCTGGTGCTGGGCCTCCTGGCTTCCAGAATAATCTCCATAACAGCTTGAGAAAGAGAAGTTGGCTTGTTGCTTAGGTGATTTGCCATGCAGCCAAATTTAAAGTTTTGAGCTGGCTGTGTAGGATCTGACTGTCTTGCTGTGTGAGCAGATGAGTAATCTGTGGTAAAATCCATGGTGGGTCCTGGACCATATTCCTTAATATTGGGTACCAGTGCTGGCGTGGCCAGTCTGGGGCAATGAGTATCATTCAGGGTCTCTCCATCCTGACTTTCAGCAGCACCTTTGTGAGAAGGAGCAACGGAGGGAAGGCATATGCTGTCAGCTTTTTCAAACTGAATGAGAGTGCGTCCACTTTCCAAGCTTGATGGTGAAAGTTCCTAGTGCAGAATTTTGTTAGCTGATAGTTTTGGGGGCTGGCAAACAGGTTTATGTCTGGGTGCCCCCATTTTTGAGTTATTGCAAATACTTGTGGATTCAGTTTCCACTCGTGGGGATCCGTGATGTTTCTGCTTAGGTCGTCTGCCAATGTGTTCTTTTTTCCTGGCAGGAATTGAGCTTGTAATTGAACTCGGTAAGCCAGTGCTGTGTTCCACAAGGTCATTGCTTGCCTGCATAGAGGGTAGGAGTGTGTACCCCCTTGTTTGTTGATGTACCACATTATTGTGGTGTTGTCTCTGTCCTTATTGTAAGCAGTCCTGGAAGTAATAGGTCCTTGAAGGCTGTCAGGGCATTCTGTACAGCCAGCATTTCTTTTTGATTGATGTGCAGATTCCTTTGATCTGCAGTCCATATGCCTTCAACGCACTGTCCTGCCATGTGTGCCCCCCAGACATAGTCCGATGCATCTGTTGTGATAGTTTGCCTGGCTGGGGGTAAGGTGAAAGGCTGACCCTTGTTGAGGTGACATGCCTGTGACTACCATAGAAACTCCTGTTGAAGGCAGGGAATGAGAGGTATCATTTTTTCCAAGCTGTGGCTGTGTTGAGTCCATACGCTTTTTATGTACCATTGTAATTTCCTCATATGCAGTTTTGCAAATGGTATTAGTAGTATGCAAGATGCCATGAAGCCCAAAGCCTGCAGAATTTTTCTTGCAGGGAGTTGGGTCTTTGTTGCCATTGTTTTGAAGTATTGAATTAGTTGTAGTTGTTTATCTGGCGTCAGGTAAGCCATCTGGGCTGTTGTATTCAAGCTGGCACCCAGGAATGTCATACTTTGTGAGGGCACTAGTTTTGATTTCTTTTCGTTTACTGTGTACCCTAGGCAACTTAGAAGGTGTTTTACAAAAACCAGATGTTGTAAGAGAATGTCCATGCTTTCTGCTTGGATGAGGCAGTCGTCCAGGTATGGATATATTTGAATTCCTCTTTGTCTGCAGTATGCAATTACTGGTGCCAGGCATTTTGTGAAGACCCTGGTACAGTAGATAAGCCAAAGGGCAGTGCAGAGAATTGGTAATGGGTTGAACCTGCAACGAAATGGAGGTATCTTCTGCAATTTTGTCTGATAGGGACATGCAGGTATGCCTCCTTGAGGTCCAACGTTACTAGCCAAGCTTTCTTGCCCAACATGGGAAGAAGCTGCTGTAGTGTTAGCATCTTGAATTTGGGTACTTGCAAGAAGGTGTTTAGAATTGAAAGGTCCAGAATAGGTCTCCAAGCATTGTCCTTTCTGGGGACTAGAAAGAGCCTTGAGTAAAATCCTTGGCTTTGTTCCTGTGTAGGTACCAGTTGAATGGCTCATGTCCATGAGAGCTGTAATTTGTTTTTGTGCCTCTGCCCACTGATTTTGTGGCAGGTTTGGCATTCCTTTTATCCTTGGCAAGGTGTGGAAATGGAATCTGTATCCTTGTGAGATAATGTCTAGGACCCATTTGTACTTTGTGACAATGCGCCAGTTATCTGCAAAAAGTGCTAATTTTCCTCCCAAGGGAGCTGCCAAGAGAGCTTTGCTTGGCAGTTTGAGGTGCAAGTCATTGTGTTTGCCTTCTAGTAGTTTGGGGCCTGTCTTCTCCTCCCTTCTGTGTTGCAGTCCCCCATTGACGAGGTTTATAAGGGATTTGTGCTTGAGCTCTGCCCCTTGGGCGCCTGTATTTACCCCTCTGTGGTCTGTCAGAAGCTGGAAAGGACCAATTCTTTGTTGGCCAATTTCTGCTGAAGCGTGGGGGCTGTACCTGTAAGAAATCTTTGACCGTCTGCATAGATTTTGCCTTATCTTCCATTTTCTTTAAAACCTCTTCTGCTTTAACCCCAAATAAGACATCCTGCTGTAAGGGTGCATCTAGTAGCTTTGCTTTAACATGTTCAGGCAGAGTTTGTTCTTTTAACCAAGCATGCCTACGTATAATAGACTCAGTAACAGCTGCTCTACAGGATGCTTCCAAGGAATCAAATCCACATTGTAAAGTATGCTTGCCCACCTGTTCAGCTGCATGCAACATATCCTGTATTTCCTTGAATTCAGACTGTTGAGGGTGCGTGCTGCTCATCTTCTGTTTCATTTGAGACATCAGGAATTGCTGGTATTTAAGCATGTGAAATTGACAAATTAGTGCTATCATAGCTAGAGTAGCAGAGGTGTAAACCTTCTTCCCCCACCTATCTAGTGCTCTGGAGTCCCTTTCAGAGGGTACAGGATTTTTTAGCCCTAGAAGCCCTAGCCCCTTTGGGACCCTGGGAGATTGTCTCTGGATCAGCAGCAGGGCTTTTGTAAAGGAATTTGTGTGAGTCAGGCACTCTATAATATCTACCTGGTTTGACTGGAGCAGGAGGCAGAGAATCTGGATTTAGACTAGATTCTAAGTAATCATCATCCACAATGTCTAAAACTGGGAGGATAGCAAGTGGTCTGTGCTGCGGGAGTAAAAGAAACTCTCGGAGCCTTTTCTTTGAGTCAGAGTAGTCCTGACCTTCCCAGTGGAAATGTTACCTCATGGTATGTAAGGTTTCCCCAAAGGAAGTCTTCAGGGGGATATGCTGAGGGAATGGAATCTTCAGCATCAGAATCTTCATAAGGGGGAAAGGAGTAATCCTGTTCCTCAGAGGAGCCTGAGGAAATAGACACTTGATCAGAGGAGGCATAATCCTCCTCTTGTCTAGGCCTTTTGTCGGGGGGGGGGGGGTTGGGAACCCCTGATTAAAGAAATCAAATCTTCAGCCATTTTAACCATCTGTTTCTTAAGCATGGGGCCTTGAACTGGAGACTGAAGTGCAGACTTTTTAGGTTTTAGAGGAGTCTTAAGCTTAGCATAGGATTTTATGGTGAGAGTAGTCGGTCTGAAGACACCTTCTGAAACCGAAGGTGTTTCTGAAGCACCGGCTTCTCCTTCCGCAAAGTCGTCGGTAGGGCCTAAAGAAAATGGCTGTGTTGACCTAGAACTCTCTGCTAGAGATTCCGAAGCGGTCTGGGGTTCTAATTCTGCGGTAGCCAGGGGCTGCGTAGGCGCCTTACTGAAAATCAGAGAACCGGCGACCGGCCCCCCAGCCGAGGCCTCGGAGTCTGGCTTGGATCTAGGCTGCCTGTCTTTATCTTTGCGTTTTTTATGCACACCGGTAGTCGGTTGCTCCGACGGCATAGTGTAATTAAATTTTCTACCGAAGTAGGGTCGTGTGAAATCAAAGCGTCGCTTTATGGTTCGCTTAATGAACCTAGCACAAAACCGACAACCAGTGACATCGTGGTCTTGGCCTAGGCAAGGTATACAATAAGAATGAAAGTCCTTATGAGGTATTTGCTTCCCACAAGAAATGCAATTAACTTTTTCTGACATCGGACTGAGGCAAGAAAAGTTCCAACGGGTACTTAGCTTTGAAGACTTCGGACTGAAACTCTATTCGAAAATCTCAGGTGTCGGCTGACCGGCACTTGCGAACTGCTTCGGGCACCGCGCGGCAAGAAAGACTGAAGAAAATGGGGTCGGATGACTCGTATACCCCTGGCACACTGACGTCAGGCAAGAAGCGACAGCAACAGACGCCGGACCAAGACTTTGGAATTCGGGCCAACTGCGGGACTCCCTGATGGCAGGATAACCCAAGTGTGATGACTTCAGCAGGGTAACACGATGAACATCATCAACAGTAATGGGAGCTGTAAATGGATCAACTTTTTTGTTGTGTGCCCATATAAAAAATCTCTTCCATTTACTGTGATACAATTTTCTAGTCGAAGGCTTGTGAGAAGTAATAATATGGGTTACAGCTGGAGACAGATCATGAAGCCTGACTAGTGATGGAATTGGAGCAGCCATGCTGTCAATTTGAGTGTGTGGAGACTGGGGTGAAGAGAAAGTACAGTTTTGTACCTACCATAAATGTAGATGTCCGATAGGCATGCATCTGCAGTCCTTACAAATGGGTTGTCCTGTCGTCAGGCAGCCCTTCGGTCGGCTTCCAAAGTCTGGGTCTGGCCTCGGCTGGTGTCGCACTTCACCCGACGTCATAGCGGCAGTTCTTCGGGTATAAAGGCATCAGCCGACGCCATTTTCCTCAGTGTTTCTTGCCCCAGATGCCAGGTGCCCTCTAGGAAGGCTAAATTTGGATAAATGCAAATGGTTCCAAATAGTAGAGAGCAAACAAAAAATAAGCATGTATGTACATATATACAAACAAATACACCATAATAGATTCCCCCAGCTAGCTACAAGATGGGCAAATACCCCAGGAGTACCACAGAGGGGAAGGAGGGTGGGTAATCCTGACTGCAGATGCATGCCTATCGGACATCTACATTTACGGTAGGTACAAAACTGTACTATGTCCTTCAAGGATGCATCTGCAGTCCTTACAAATGGGTAGAATACCATAGCCAAACTGGGGAGGAGGAGAAATAAGATTATGGTGTAGTTAAGATCCCTTGCAAAACAGCAGTGGCAAAACCTGCTCGGGATCTGGAGTATAAAGGTAAATTATAATGCTTGGCAAATGTATGCACGGAGCTCCAAGTAGCAGCCTCTAAAATGTCCTTGGTAGCCACTCCTCGAAAGAAAGCTGTGGTAGTGGCTGTAGCCCTTGTAGAGTGAGGCCTGATGTTTTCTGGAGTTTTCTTCCCATGGTAGGAGTAACAAAATCTAATGCAATTTCCTATCCACTTAGAGATTGTCTGTTTTGAAATTGCTTTTCCTTCCATTCCTGTCGTATATGCTACCAGTAGCTGGTCAGTCTTTCTATTGCTCTTGGTCCTGTCCAGGTAGTAGCGTAATTGTCTATGTACATCCAAGGTATGCAACAGTCTTTCTCCCCTGTTCTGTGGGTTGGGGAAGAATGTTGGTAGGTGGATAGCTTGATTTAAAGATACCCTGGAGACCACCTTTGGCATAAAAGTAGGATTAGTTCTCATGGACACTATCTTGATGGAAGATCAGGAAGGTCTGTACTGCCATTAATGCCTGTAGCTCAGATACCCTTCTTGCTGAAGTGATTGCAAGCAGGAAAGCAGTTTTCCATGATAAGTACTGTAATTCTGCTGTTGCTGCTGGCTCGAAGGAGGGAGTGTCAACTTTTCTAGCACAAAGTTCAAGTCCCATGCTGGCAATGGTGGCTTCCTAGGTGGCTTTACATTTTTAATCCCTCTCAGAAACTGCCTGAGCAGAGGATGTGAGAAGACTGGAGGATCCAAGTTGTATTCTGCTGAAATAGCTGATGCATGAATCTTAATGGAAGAATAGGACAGGCCTGTGGAAGAGCTCTGCCAAGTATTCCAGGATGTTAGCTATGTTTACCAGTGACACATTCTCCTTTGCAGTACTCCAAATGAGATATCTTTTCCATTTTGCTGAATAATTTTTTCTTGTTGAGGGTCTGCGAGCCTCCAAGATAATGTCTTTAACCCTTTGAGATCAATCTGGGTTATTTGGTCTTATGCAATGTTCCAGGCAGCCAGCTGCAGTGTTTTCAGGTTTGGATGCAGGGTTTTGAAGTTGTTCTGTGTTAACAGCAAGGGAACTAGGGCAGAGGCCATATTTGTTCAGACATGCTCCTCAGTAATGGGTACCAATGTTGCCTTGGCCAGACTGGAGCTATCAGGATGATCCTTGACGGTCTTCTTTGATCTTCAATAGCACCTTGTGCATCAAAGGAAGAGGTGGGAATGCATATGCTGTCAGGTTTTTCCAACTGAAAGATAGGAGTCCACTTTCCAAGCAAGTGGGTGGTACGTCCTTGTGCAGAATTTTTCAGTTGGTGATTGTGTGGGGATGCAAATAAGTCTATTTCTGGTAGTCCCCATTTCCCTGTAATGGTTTTGAAGATGTCTGGATGCAGCATCCATTCGTGGGCATCCGTGGTAGTTCTGCTTAGGATGTCTGCTAGTATGTTTTCTTTTCCTGGCACAAAAATTGCTTGAAGCTGAATGTTGAAGCTCAGTGCCACATTCCAGAGGTCCATTGCCATCCGGCATAGAGGGTATGAATGTGTGCCTCCCTGTTTGTTGATGTACCACATAACTGTGGTGTTGTCCGTCCTTATCAGCAGTTGACCCTGTCGAAGAAATGGTCTGAATGCCTGAATTGCCAGTTTTACTGCCAGCATTTCCTTTTGATTTATGTGTAGGTGCAGCTGGTCTTGAGTCCATAAGCCTTGTATGCACTTGTCCAGCATGTGCCCCCCAACCGAGGTCTGAGGCGTCTGTTGTGATGGTCTGGCTTGGTTGAGTGCTGTGGAAGGGCAGTCCCTTGTTTGATTGACAGGCCTGAGCCCACCATTGGAATTCTTGTTTCAGGCATGGAATTATTGGAATCTGGGTTTCTAGGCTGTGCTTGTGCTGAGACCATGAATTCCTTAGGTACCACTGTAACTTCCTCATATGTAGTCTGGCATGTGGAATCAATATTATGCAGGATGCCATGTAACCGAGAGCTTGCAGGACTTCTCTTGCTGTTAGCTGGTTCTGCTTTGTTAATGCCATGAAGTAGAGAGGGAGTTGCTCCTGTTTTTCTACTGTCAGGAATGCCATTTGTTTTGATGTGTCCAGATCTGCACCCAAGAAGGTTATCCTTTGGGATGGTATCAGCCTTGACTTTTTTTATATTGACTGTGTATCCCAGGGCTTGTAGTAGATAAATGACCTTTTCAAAATCTTTTGTTAATTTGTTTTTGTTGTCCGCTTGTAACAGGCAGTCGTCCAGGTAAGGGTAAATTTGAATTCCCTGAAGCCTGCAATGAGCAATTACTGATGCCAGGCATTTCGTGAATACTCTGGGCGCAGTAGATAAGCCAAAGGGCAATGCTGAGAATTGACAATGCTCTGATCCTGCAAGAAATCTGAGGTATCTTCTGCAATTTGGTCGTATGGGGACGTGCAGGTATGCCTCCTTGAGATCTAGAGTTACCAGCCAAGACTCCTTGCCCAGCATGGGAAGAAGCTGCTGTAGGGTCAGCATTTTGAATTTTGGAACAATGAGGTATATGTTTAAAGTGGACAGGTCGAGAATAGGTCTCCATTGGTTTTCTTTTCTTGGTACCAGGAAGAGTCTGGAGTAAAATCCTTGTCCTTGTTCCATAGATGGTACCCTTTCTATAGCTCTCATCCTTAGTAAGCGAGTTATTTGTTCTAGAGCTACTGTCTTCTGATTTGGAGGTAGGTTTGGCATTCCTCTCTTCCTTGGTAGAGTATGGAAGTGAAACCTGTAACCTTGGTCTATTGTCTGTAAAATCCATTTGTCTCCTGTGATGTAATGCCAGTTTACTGAAAATAAGGCTAGCTTCCCGCCTAAGGGTGCTTCTAGTTGTTCCCTGGTAGGCGGTGCCAGAGCCAAGTCACTGTGATTGTCCTGTGGAAGTGGTGGTGGCTGGATCTGTGGCTGTACCTTGCTGGTTATTAGCCTGCCACTGACGTCCCCTGTAGGCACCTCTGGATTGACCCCTGCCTCTTGAGCGCCTATTCCTGCCTCTCGGAGCTCTGGAGGTGTCTGGAAAGGACCAATTCTTGGAAGGCCAGTTCCTGCTAAACCTTGGAGGCTGGACCTGCAAGAAATCCTTGACTGTCTGAACAGATTTTGCTTTCTCTTCCACCTTCTTCAGCACCTGCTGCGCAGGGGAGCCAAACAAATTGAGCTTATCCATGGGAGCATCTAGGAGCTTTGATTTAACATGGTCTGGTAAGGACTGCTCTTTCAACCATGCATGTCTTCTGATCACTGTGCCAGTCATGGCTGATCTAAAGGAAGCCTCCAGTGCATCATAGCCGCATTTTAAGGAATGATTACTGACCTGCTGAATGTTATGTACCATTTTCCTGTACAGATTTTTTGTCTAATGGTTCATCCGAGGACAGTTTTTTAGTTAATTGATCTAACATAAATTCCTGATACTGAATCATGTGGAATTGACAGTTCAAGGCCCTAGCTGAAAGAGTAGCAGAAGTGTAAACTTTTTTACCCCATCTCTCTAAGGCCCTAGATTCCCTTTCAGAGGGAGGGTTTTGGTAGAAGAAGCTGCTACAGCCTTGGGTCCCTGGGAGATAGTTTCGGGATCTGCAAAAGGGGCCTTATACAAATGATAATGTGTGTCCGGAACCCTGTAGTACCTATCGGGCTTAGCAGGGGCCGGAGGAAGAGAATCAGGAGCAGTACAAGCATCATTAAAAGCATCATCCACAACAGTAAGTACTGGAGGAATGGCTAAAGGCCTATGCTGTGGCAAATGCAAAAAGGTTCTAAGCCTTTTCCTAGAGTCTGAAAAATCCTGGCCCTGCCATTGAAATTGTTCCCTCATAGCATGCAAGGTTTCCCCAAAAGAAAATTCCTCAGGCGGAGAGGCAGAAGGAATGGAGTCTTCTGCATCAGAGTCCTCATATGGAGAAAAGGGGCCCTCAGGAGGGTTTAAATTATCTGACTCATCAGAGGATCCATCTGAAGAAACTGGCTCAGGGGGCTCTACTCTAGTCCTCTTCTCTGGAGGTGGGTGAGAGGCCCTGTCTGGATGTGGTTGGGATCCCCGGATCAAAGAAATGAGATCCTCTGCTAGACTAAGCATTTGTGAACTGGAACTAGGCCTGTGAGAGGGGGTCTTAGCAGGCACCGATTTGGTAGATTTTGCTGCTTTAGCCCTGGCAAAGGCCTTAATAGACATGGATGCAGGAGGCCTAGCAGCTCCACGTGCAGGGGTAGAAATATCCAAAGGGATAGTATCAGATAAATCCTGCGAACCTGCAAGAGCAGGTGGGATTTCAGTAGCAGATTCAGCCAGGCTGGATGAGGCCTCGGTAAGTGGTAAGCTTTCGGCCGAAGGAAGAACTGTGGACTCTGTTTCAGCCGAAACAGAGACACTCGCGGTTGGCTTAACCGCGGTTTCGGCCGAAACCGCGGACCGCGAGTGTCGGTCCTTTTCCTTGCGTTTTTTAGAAATTTGCATAGTCGGAGTATCCGACGGCATAATGTAAGCAAAATCGGAGCCGAAAAACTCTTCAGCAAATTCCGACCGACGTCTAAGCGTCCGTCGGTTGAAAGAAGCACAGGCTAGACAAGCTGCTACGTCGTGGTCTGGGCCTAAACAAGGTAAGCAGTAAGAGTGGAAATCTTTATGAGGTATTTGTTTCCCACAAGTTAAACAGTTATTCACTTTTTCTGACATCGGCTGAGGCAAGAAAGAGTCCCCAACGGGGTACTTAGCTTTTTAGAAGTCTTCGGTACTTGTAGTAGTAATCTCTGGTTCTGACCAACTGGCACTTGCGAACAGCTTCTGCTTCGGGCGCCATGCGGCAAGAAAGACTGAGGAAAATGGTGTCGGCTGATGCCTTTATACCCGAAGAACTGCCGCTATGACGTCGGGTGAAGTGCGACACCAGCCGAGGCCAGACCCAGACTTTGGAATCCGGCCGACCGAAGGGCTGCCTGACGACAGGACAACCCATTTGTAAGGACTGCAGATGCATCCTTGAAGGACATCCTGACATGTGTCACGAGGTCTGGCACTGGGTCCAGAGTCCATGGATAGTCTAACAGGCGAGGCCCAAGGAAAGGGAACCAAAACTGACGAGGCCAGTAAGGAGTGATGAGGATCATCTTGTTTCCCAACAATATTGCTTTCTGTATGACCTTGAGAATGAGTGGAAAAGGAGGTAAAGCATAAGGGAGTCCTGGAGGCCCATCGTAGAGGAATGTATCTCTTGGAGAATCGCCCAGAGGGGGGATGAGGGAGAAAAAGGTGCTGCATTTGGTGTTGATGGGGCTGGCAAAGAGATCGCAGCGGGTTGTCCCCACTTGTGGAAGATCAGACGGGCTACTTTCTGGTTCAAGGATCATTTGTGAGGTAACAACATTGCCCTGCTTAGCTTGTCTGCTATCACACTGGAAGTCCCCGGGATGTGCGTTGCAATGAGAAAGCATTCGGAAGAAAACTCCCAATTCCAAACTTGCAGTGCCTCTAAACATAAGGGGTACGATCTGGTCCCCCCTTGTTTGTTTAGATACCAAATCATCAACATGTTGTCAGTCTGGATAGCTATCGCCCCTAGGAGGGAGATAGTCGTGAAGTGCTTGCAACGCTAGAAGCACCACTCTCATCTCTAGGACACTGACATGCAGATGGGCCTCCTGATCTTGCCATGTGCCTTGGACAGTCCTGCCAAGATAATCCCCCCCCCCCCACCCTGAGAGGCATCAGTGGTCACAGTGGCAACAGGTTGGTGCGGCACAAAGGGAGTCCCTGTGGTAAGATGACCTGGTTGAATCCACCAGCGTAGATCCTTTTTGTAAGAATCTGTGATCAAAATCTGATTATGTAGAGGCAACTGCTGAAAGGACCACTGGGATGACAGAAACCATTGGAGTATCCTCATATGTAGTCTTGCTAAAGGTACCAAGGTTATGGTCAACGCCATAGTTCCAAGAAGCTGCAACACCACCTTCGCTTTGACTCTTCGAAGGGGAAGTATCCTGTAAATTTGCTGCGCAAGAGTCTGTATTCTGTCTGCAGGCAGTCTGGCTGTCATAGCAACCGTGTCTATGTTTGCTCCTATAAATGTTATAGATTGAATGGGCAAAGTAGAGGACTTTTCCCAGTTTTAGAGAGATTCCCGACTGGGAACAGAGCTTGATTGTGGAATCTCTCGATTAAACGAGACTATGCCTGGTGGTGGCTGTCAGGAGCCAATCGTCCAGGTATGGACTTGGATTTGATGACGCCTCAAATGAGCTGTGGCTAATGCCATGCACTTGGTGAACACCCGAGGGGCTGTGGTGAGACCAAAGGGCAGCGCCCAAAACTGGTAATCATTGGCTCCCAGCCGGAAGCATAGGTAGCTCCTTGATGCTTTGTCCATCATTACGTGTTAGTAGGCATCCTGGAGATCTATTGAGCACATCCAACTGTCTTTCCCTAACAGAGGGAGTATGGATTGTAGAGTGACCATTCGGAACTTGGACTTCTTAACATACTCGTTTAACCTGCTGAGGTCTAGGATGGGTCTCCAGTCTACTGTTCTTTTTGGAACTAAAAAGAACCCGGAGTATGCCCCGAATCCTGTCTGGTCTGCTGGGACCTTTTGGATGACTCTTTTAAAGAGCAGCTTTTTTATCTCTATAGCCGCTTGATCCCTGTGATTGGGTGGCACATCTGGGATCCTGTTGGAAAGGCGTGGTGGAAGGGAAAAGGGTATAGAGTAACATCTGGTGACAATGTCTTGTACCCACTTGTCTCGAGTGAGATTTAGCCAGGCTTCTGGGTACAAGGACAGGTGATCCCCGACCGGCTCCAGAGACTCACAGTCGGGTTCCACATCAGGAATGCTGACAGGGACGGTCACGAATGGAATTGCAACCTCCCTGATTTTGTGGGCCTCCCCTGCCTCTAGGGCGACATCTACCATTATTTCCTCCTCCCCTGCCTCTGAAAGAATCACCCTGTGTATCCTGGAAAGGTCTCTGTGATTTCTTGAACCACATTTTGCCGATCTTCTGCCCTTTAGGGTAAGGTCTAGAAGGAACGGTAAAACGGACTCCCATGGCATTGAGAGTTTTTCCTTCCTGTTCACACCTGGTGAGGGTATCTTTCACCTTGGGTCCAAAAAGACAGGATCCATCCATGGGAGCATTGGTGAATGTAGACTTGAAAGGCTCAGTAAAGTTGCATAGACGTATCCAGGAATGCCTCCTTAACGAGACTCCTGAACCCGTTGCCCTACTCACACCATCAGCTGCGTACGAGATCAGCCCCATGGAGGAGTTAATAGATGTGAGAGTAGTCAACTGAGCAGACACTGTAGATGGGACTGCTTCAGTAGAGGTACCCTGAAGAGCACATCCTAACTCCTTTAGGAGATCTCTCTGAAGTCTCGTAAAATATGATAGTGTGTTCAGCGATCGGAGTGTAAAAGCCGCTGAAGAGAAGATACGCTTCCCGTACCTATCCATCGTTCGGGATTCCTTATTAGGTGGACAGATAGAAGTAGTCTCTGCGAGTTCCTTCTTAGTGGCCGCCGCCACCACCATGGCATCAACAGGTAAGCCCCTGAATAAAAATTCTTTGTCTTTAGGGGCGGAAAGAAATTTATTCGGCCTCCTGGGGACCGGTTCCACGGCATCAGGAGTCTGCCATGCTTTCTGACTCAAGATCCAGAAATTCATCAAATGGAGAACACCTCCATGAAGCTGAGGGTTGAGACCCGAAAGCCTTCAGGTACACTAACTCCTTATCGGATGGGGTAACGGGTGGGTCAGCCGCCTCTCTGCCCGAGAATCTCCATAATGTCTGCAAAACAGACATCTTCAGAGGACGACTTAGGGGGACCCCTCCGACTCATCGAGGTCAGTGTCAAATGTGACAGACTCATCAGGGGAGTCTACCTGCTTCCTCTTACATGATCTTTTCCGAGGGGGCTCTGCAGCGGGGACCTCTGGGGAGGTCTCGGAAGATAGGGGGCCACCCAAATGGGGGTCCTGAGGCTGTGGGTCTCTGCCATTCCGGGGGAGAGGATGCTGAGACCGTAGTCGGTGCTTGAGGGAGTATAGCATCGGTACTCCTGCGTGGGACAGATGAACTATCCAACATGCTCCACAGACTCACGAAGACCGATTCCTCAGTCTCCAAACGACGCCCCAGCTCCGAAGAGAGCGTAGGTGCCGATGGCTCCAAAAGAATTGGCTCCAAGAACGACGTAGGGTCCGACCTCACTCACGCCGATGCACCAAGAGGAAGACTCGGCACCGAAGAGGTTTGGTTCCAAGTGTCCCCCTTGGGGATGACCGAAGAGCTTCGGACCCTAGACACTTTGGACGGTGCCAATAGTTTCGGAGCGGAGCTCGGCTCAGAGACAACCACACGGGGGTGTTGGAGAAGGACACCACTATAGTCTGTACCGACATTGGTTCCAAAGGCCCAATCTGGGTCGGAGGAGGAAAAAGAGCAGGATCGGTAGAAGGAGTCGGCTCCGAGACCAAAAGGGTCAGAGCAGATAAAAATTTTGGCAAGGCAGACGACTTAAGGAGTCTGAGCAGCACTCTCTCGATGTCTTCTTCAGATAAGCTCCTGGAGGATCTGAAGGACAGTGTGGGAGACCTTGCTCTCTGCAATATAGGCAAGTTTGGAGTAGGGGGAGACCGGTGGAATGTCTGTAGACCGCCTCCGAAGAGGACTGCTAGTGATCGGCACTGAAACACTTGGAGCCGATACTGTAGGGTCCGTGTCCAGAATCTCAATCGGCTCCAAAGACTGTGGAGCTGAAGAGGCAGAGGCCAACTCCAATTTTGGTAACTTCTGTGGAGGTTCAGAAACAGAAGTTGAGGCTGGATAAGGCCTTTTAGAGGTCTTACCCTTATCCTTTCTAGAAGTCTGCGAACTAGCAGAGGACGATGTAATGGCTAGGTCTTCCTCGAAGGAAGGTTTTAACATGCCTTTTAGAATCAGCTTATTCTTCTATTCCTGGAGTACTCTAGGGCTAAAGGAATGATGAGAGAGACAAGTTTCTTGAAGATGTATGGCCCCTAAGCAGTACACACAGATGCTATGTCCATCAGTGATGGACATTTTTTGCGAACATTTAGTACACGTTTTAAACCCTGACTGTTTATGTTCTTTATGTTCCTTGGACATAATGGCAGTAGAGAAAAAAACAACACACACACACACAACAGGAGAGGAACTACATAATCTAACTTAAGCAGATATAGCCCTAACATCTACAACAAAAATAAAAAAGGGTTTTTACTAGGTTCTCTAACTTAAACGAACCTAGTGGAAGAAAGGGAAGGGAACAAACTAGCACCTCTAAGTTAAACGGTCTAGTCTAAAAGCACACACTCACAGGAACCACACACAAACACCAACAGGCCCAAGAATTTTTAAAACCGCAATAAGTCAAATCCGGTTAAAGACACAAATTGGTATCACAATAAAACTGTCAGCAATCAGATTAACACTTCACACAAAGCAAAAAACTCCTAATAAGCAGTAATAAATAACTGAATCACTTGGCCACGGCCAACCAAAAGAAGCTTCCAACTGAAGACGCAGTAAACGAGATCTGGGGAATGTGCACATGCACCATGGGATACTTACTAGACACGAGGCCATCAGAAGTTTTCAGGCTTTCTAAGCGGCCAAGTCGGAGCCAAGGATCGGCTCGTAACCCATACGTAATAATGGAGGCGAGATAGGACTACGTAACATCTATGTTTTCCAACTTGTTCAGCAGAATGCATTAAATCCTGTAAATATTTCCAGCACAGTCAGGAATCAACATCATTTTCTGTTTAAGCAATCCAATAATATGCTGCTGATACTTTAACATATGAAACTGACAGTTTAAGGCCCTAATGGCCAAGGTTGCAGAAGTGTATACATTCTTACCTCATCTATCCAGCGCCCTGGAATCTCTATCAGAAGGGGTAGGATTTTTGGCAGTAGTAGACTTAATGTCCATGGGTCCCTGTGAAATTGTCTCAGGATCCGCAATAGGATTTTTAGAGAGGAACCTGTGAGAGTCAGGAACTCTAATATCTATCTGGTTTTCTGAGAGCAGGAGGTAAGGAGTCAGGGGCCAAGCTAGATTCCGAAAAGGCATCATCAACAATGTCCAGTACAGGGGGAATAGCTAAAGGCCTATATTGGGGCAGGAGTAAGAAATCCCTAAGTCTCTATTTAGAATCAAGGCGTAATCCTGGCTTTCCCAGCGAAAATGCTCCCTAACAGTATGCAAGGTTTCACCAAAAGAGAAATCATCTGGAGGGGAAGCAGAGGGAATAGAGTCCTCTGCATCAGAATCCTCACAGGTAGATAAGGGTAAATCCTGGTCATCAGACGAAACAGAAATTCCAGAATCCTGATCGGAAGAATCATAAGAAAATTCAGTCCTAGGTCTCAGAGGGAAAAGGTTGGCTTCCCCTGATTAAAGTAATAAGATCTTCAGCCATTCTTATTTGTTTGTTTAGGCATAGAGGCCTGATCATGCGGTCTGGGCAGTTTTCTAGGTATGGATCGAGTTTTAGGCCTTGAAGAAGATGGCGTCGGTTTAATATGCAAGTCAGTAGGCCTGAATACACACTCAGAATCCGGTGCCTGTACAGCGGCTCCAGACCCATCCAAGATACAGACATACGTAGGTTCCACAGCTGAAGCATCTCGCGGCATATCTGACTCCGAATGGGTCTCAGTAGAGGCCTGCGAATATGAAGTAGCGGATACCAGGGGCTGCAAAAGTGCCTCACTGAGTACCAGTGAACTGGCGACTAGCTTAGGAGAAGCATCATCGGCAGCTTAGGATCTTTGCTGTCTGTGCGTCTATCTTTGCGTTTTTTCGGAATGTCGGTAGTCTGGTGGCTTACCGAAGCCATATCTGGATAATTGAACAGAGTACCAAAATATTTAGAAACGTAAATATACAGACGACGAATAGTTTGTTGCTTAAATAAGGCACAAAACCGACAGCAAGCTACGTCGTGGTCAGGGCCTAGGCAAGGAATACAGAACGAATGAAAATCTTTGAGATATTTGCTTTCCACAAGAAATACAATTATTCACTTTTACTGACATCGGTTTAGAGCAAGAAAAAGTTTCCCCAACAGGCTACTTCGCTTTAGTTGAAGACTTCGGTTCTGAAACTTGAAAATGAAAATTTCAGGAGTCGGCCGACCAGCACTTGCGAACTGCTTCTGCTTCGGGCACCACACGGCAAGTAAGACTGACGTAATGATGACTGCAACAGTGAAACATGAACAACATCTGGGGCGAAGTTCATGGTAGCCATGAAAATGATATTATGCGTTACACTTTCAAGTTGAACTATTTCATTATCAGCTTGTCATCATTTTTCATGAAGCTCTGTTTTAAATGTTTTCATGTCTTATGAAGCTGTTGCAACTGCTTTCATCTACTAAGGGTTTAAGATACTGTACTGATTAAGAGCAAAGTCAAATACGCATTAATAATTTTCAAAGGGGATAAAATGACATACATTTGAACTTTGATAATTAACTACATTTAGCTGCATCACGTGCGTCTTTGTTGATGACTGATTTTGTAAAAGTAAGGTATAATTACTGGAAACCTTTTCTATAATGGGCTGTTGAAATCAGTTTGCAGACAAAAAAAAAATGCAAGTGTGATATTCATATTTAATGTGCAATTTAATCTGCTACTTCAGGAGTCCAATGAGCTACTGCCATTAATGTTACTCATCCTAGATTAGAATAGGTCTGCACAACTACCGCTTTCAAATCTGCACGGATGACATGTCTTCAAACTTAGCCATTACACTGAACACCACTGCATTACAATCTCAAAAACAACTTTCCACCTTGTCCTCTGTACAGCCTCACTTCTTACCTAACTCGCATTTAACCTCAATTAATGTGACTGCCTGCCCCTAAGTAGCCTACTCCTGTTTCAAAGCAGCCCATTGACCCTAAAACTTCAACAACCTCCTCTTGCTCTGCTCACCCTTTTAGCTTCACTGTTGCAGAAAATGCCTTTAACAAACTAGTACCTGCCTAATGAAGCCCAACCCTTATGGAAATCAAATTTCTTCTTCCGGAGAATTTAAGGACCTGCTAAAAGAATATCAAACAATTCTTTCAATATAAACAGATAACCACAGCTGGCAATCTCAGGTCTATATTATCTAATCGACCACTTAACTTGTCGAAAGCCTAAACATTGACAGCTAAAGGTCGAAACCTTAAAATCTTGAATGGCCAGGTAAGCGAATTCTTCATCAGGAAAGAATTTGCTTGGCCATTATCAGGAATTTGCCCTTTCCCCAATGTAGAGCAATCTCTGAGTTGGTATATTTAGTTAGGGGGTGCTGAAAACGAAGCCCCCCACTTTTTTATGGCTTGGAAGTTTATGTTAGTGTGGCATGTCCAAGCAAATTCTTTCCCGATTAAAGAATTCGCTTACCTGGCCATTCGAGATTGTAAGTTTTCGACCCTTAGCTGTCGACATTTAGAGGTTCGACAAGTGGTCGATTAGAGAACATAGACCTGCAACCTCTAGGCTCCAACCCTTAACTTCTTCACAATTTCCTCATACACCATAAACCCTTCTATGTGGGTTATCACCCTTATTTTACAGATGCTGGCCTTTCAATCTTTCTTAGCTTAATGCCAATTTGAACCCCCCCAATTATAATTAGTCTGTTAGAATGTTTAAAAATGGCCTTGTTAACTTAATCTTCCCCCATGTTTGTGAGGACCAAGTCTATAACACTGGGGAAAGTTGCACCCATTCCATCCCCCCCAAATGCACTGGCCCTCACTAGTTAGGTCAGACCATAAAGTTAGTCTCCTCTCTTTTGAGATAAAAAAAAATAAAATCTAGGACACCACGTAACCCACGACCTTTCAGAAATGATTCCAATGCAAACTTCGTACTTCTAAGTGACACCCTGTCAAAATTTTAAGAACCCCAAACTCAGGGAACACTGCTGCCTACACAGAGTCCTTCACAATAACCCTCTACAATCATGTACATAGCTTACAGAGGTTGTGGTATCTACCCAAAATAAAAGCACAACATACAAAACAAGCCAGCTGGTTAGAACTGTATTAATAGACATACAAAAACAATTCCTGGTCAAAAACAGGAAGTGCAATGCTCACCAAGGTAAGAACTCCCTCAAATTAAATTAACTCCTCAGGTCTAAGACAGTCAACCAAAGGCAAATTTGTGGTAAAAGTAGCCTCCCAGGCACGCTGAGGACAATTGCAAAGCATTCTTTACTTGTATCCAAAACCTCAACGGTAACGCACAATGATGTGCTGAACTAAGAATAAAACAAAGAGACGAGAATGTACACCACGCACCAGTTTATTAACGTTAAGTGCTTTCATAAGACAAGTGTCGAACTTCATCAGAATCTTAACGCTTAACATTTAATAAACTGCTGCATGGTGCACGTTCTAGTCTCTTTTTGTTTTATTAGTTTTTCATGTTAGGTAAATTAATGTGCTGGATTAATTGAAATGGAGCCACCTGCACTGAACCTGAGGACATGGTAAACCTAATGGCTGATAAATTTAGCTCCAATTTTACTGCTCCCCCCCCCACCTCTCTAGAAATTCCACCAACCATAGCTCCTACAACTATCTCCAAGAAACAGTCCCTCAAAGTACTTTTCAAGGCAAAAAACACTGCATCAGTGGGACATCCTTAACATGAAATATGACCCTTTGTTGCCTCTAGAAGCATTATTCAATTGTAGCCTTCCTAAATGCTTTGTGCCAAGTGAACGGAGGACCAACTGTTATCTCACTACACAGGGGGGGGGGTGTTATCTACTGTTCCAGGTTACTACCAACCTATAAGCCTGACTAGTCTCATATGCAAGGCCATGGAAAGAATCATGGACAGAACATAGGAAATCTTCATACAATAGCTCCAATTCAGTTAGCTTTCATCAAGGAAAAGTCATGCCTATTCAACCTGATGGACTTCTTCAAAAAGGTTGCCAAAGCAAAGGATGAGGGACAAAACAGTTCATAGTGTCTACCTTGACCTGGCCAAAATATTGTACACAATTCCCCACTCTGGCATTGTAGCAAAGCTCATTGAATTACGTATAAACCTGATGATATTCCATGGACAGCCAAATGCTCACAGATGGACCCTACCTCCACAAAAAGAACAGTCGCTAGCAGAGTCCCACACAGCTCAGTGCTGAGAACTCTCCTGTTTAGCATCTACTTCCCTGCAGTCAAGGCCAATGTCAAAGGCTTCTGGATTACCAAATTCACAGACAACTGCAAATTAGGTACAACCACTGAATCCCCCCTCCCCTCCCCCCAGCCAAGAAGGCCTGAAAGAGATTAAACTTGTGCTGGACTCGTGGTCTTAAGACTCGGTGCTGAGTAGTGCATAGTGGTGTCCTTCAGTAAGACTGCCACTCCTGCAAATTACTATAATAATAATAATAATAAATACACCTCTAATAGTGGACTGAGTACTCCAGAATTTTGGAGCACGTGTAGACAGTGACGTGGCCTTTGATCATTACATATCTACAGTAATAAAATCATTCTGTGCTACACAGCTTATAAACAAGGTTATGCATCCATGTCCAAAGATGTTATTGTTCCAGTGTACTCTGCCCTTGTAAAACCAGAGTACAATGCACCCATTGGTAGGTACCGGACAAGGCATATGCAACAACTAGGGTGACCATAAAAGTTTCTCAAAAATAATGCATGGTAAAGAAAAAAAAAGTCCTACTCAAATTGCCTCAAAGCATTGCCCATATAGTTTGTTTCCTACAGACTGCTGACAGGCTACCTATGCAGAGCCTATAAAGCATCCTGTGATACACCTTAATGAAATTGTTCCACATTTGCAAAACAAACTGAGAAACACCCAGATTTGGGGACCTAAACCGAGCCTGAAACAAACATGACATGTTGGAGGGACAGGTATGTGTCTCAGACGCTGCCCATTCTCTGGAACAGGCTTCCCAATCCATGTGAAGCAAAATTCTTCTCTGCACCCATTCAAGCAAAACTTGAATCAGTGGATGGGGAAGACATTTACCCCAGGTCACGTACCATCTAAATGCCCAAATTTATATACCCCTTCAAACACACAACTAATGGGACCAATACCTTTCTAATATTTCTGGTTAGCGTGGCTAGGCTTTTTTAAGGCCCTTTAGGGATGTCAGAGTAGTATTCTCCTATATCTAAATTCAAGTATGTACGTTTCTTTGTAAAAATGCTCAATGCTAGTTTTGCTTCTCATCTTAGCTCTGGTCAATAAAAGCTGTTACAGAAAAAGCGATGAAAAAAATCCAAGCTATGTTTCCAAGTAAAAGTTGTAGTACAGCAACAGCCATCCCCAAAAGGAAGCTCAAGGATAATTTTAAATACTCAATGTATGCTATTTTCAGGCTCTCTGTATACTGTGTATAAACTACAGAGAATGCAAGACACTGGGTATTTCTTTAAATGCTAGTTGTAGGAAGTTGCAAATAATGAGATCCACTTCAGTTTGAATCCAGATTCACAGCAACCCTCCAATTCCTTTGCATCAATACACCATACTCGCTTAAAAATGTCAGACATACTGCCAGATAACTTCAACACAGTCCAAAATTCAAATGCCTTTCCATTAAGTACACCAATGACCTTGGCAATGCCCACTTTTACTTTCTCCAAAACAAACTCCAGCTAATGCTTCATGATCATTTCTAATGCAACACCATTAACCCAGCTGTAGTCTTCTGAAATATTTGTCACTACCCTTGCAAAAAAAGAAGTTATGTGCTTACCATAATGTTCCATCTGTGTTGTTGATCTTCATTCATTCATGACTGATGGGTCTCTGTTCCGTTCTCAGAATTAACTCAGCCGATATAACAAGCTTGCGCCACCCAAAAACTCTCAAGGTAAGTTTACCCACAGAGCCCCTCTCATCATCTCCTCAGGTCAAGTATGCCTGTAAGGACAGAAAAGCATAGGACTTGTCTGAGCAACTGTCCTATCAAATAACCAGGACCAAATCCGAACCTCCAGTAGTCTTTTGGAAGGGGTAGGAGGGTGGGATGCCATGAATGAATGAAAATAACAGATGGAAAGTACAGTTGTGTACCTACCATAAATGTAGATGTTCGAGTGTATTCACTGTTGCAGTCATTACACTTGGGTTATATCCTGCTGGCAGGCTACCCGCAGTCGGCCTGAATTCCAAAGACCTGGTCTGGCGTTGGTTGCTGTTGCTTCTTCCCTCACGTCAGTGCGCCAGGGGTATAAAAGATGCAGCTGACGCCATGCAGCCGACGCCATTTTCTTCAGTTTTTCTTGCCCCAGATGTCAGGTGCCCCCAAAAGGGTAGGCTGTAAATATTATGATCATAAAAAAGCATGCACATAACCTTCATCTAAAAGCAACTGCACCACATAGGTTGTATAGAATAGAGAGGAACAGATAAGTCCCAGCAAAGAAAAAAGGGGGGATGGAGGGAGGGTAACCTGGACTGCAACAGTGAATACACTCGAACATCTACATTTATGGTAGGTACACAACTGTACGATGTTCATCATGTTTCACTGTTGCAGTCATTATACTTCGGTTGAATCCCAAAGCTGAGGTTGGGTGGCTGGGCCTAAACAGAGTTTGGAGTGGCTATGAGGCCCTGCAGAACAGAAGTGGCAAAGCCTGCTCTGGATTTAGAGTAGAGGTGTAAATGTTAGTGCTTTGTAAAAGTGTGCACTGAAGTCCAGGTTGCAGCCTCCAAAATGTCCTTGGTTGGTACTCCTCTGAGGAAGGCTGAAGTGGCTGCTGCTCTGGTAGAATGTGGCCTAATGCCCTTGGGCACTGATTTGCCATGTTGTGAGTAGCAGAAATGAATGCAGTGGCCTATCCATTTTGAAATAGTCTGCTTTGAAATGGCTTTTCCTTGCGATCCTGCAGCATATGCCACTAAGAGTTGCTCAGTCTTTCTGATGGCTTTAGTTTTGTCCAAGTAAAAGCGTAGCTGTCTGTGTATGTCCAAAGAATGCAGAAGTCTTTCCTCCTCATTCTGTGGGTTTGGATAAAAGGTAGGCAAATGTATGGTTTGGTTAAGAGCCACACTGGACACTACCTTAGACATAAATGTCGGGTTTGTCCTTAGAGAAACCCTGTCCTGATGGAAAATAATAAAAGGTTCCACAGCCATTAGTGCCTGCAACTCTTGAGTCTCTTCTTGCTGAAGTTATTGCTAGGAGAAGAGCGGTTTTCCATGACAAGTATTTTATCTCTGCTGCATTGGCTGGCTCAAAAGGAGGCAGTGTGAGTTTTTCCAAGACAAAATTGAGGTCTCATACAGGTATTGGGGCTCTCCTTGGAGGGCTTATGTTTTTGGCCCCTCTGAAAAACTGTCTTAGCAGTGGATGAGAAAAAAATAGGTGGGTCCGTATTGTAATGAGCTGAAATGGCAGAGGCATGGATCTTAATTGATGAAAAGGATAGGCCTTTGTCCAGCATCTCAGTTAGGTATTGCAAAATACGAGGTATATTTGGTACAAGCGAGTCAATTCCCTCCGCTTGGTTACAAGCACAGAATCTCTTCCATTTTTCTGCATAAGATTTTCTGGTGCTGGGCCTCCTGGCCTCCAAAATAACATCCATAACTGCTTAAGAGAGAGGTGTGTTCTGAATGATTACATTATCCGCCATGCAGCCAGATTTAGGGTTCTGAGTTGGCTGCGCAGGATCTGACTGTTCTGTTGAGTCAGCAAATGAGGTATTATAGGCAATGCCCAGGCTGGGCCTTGAGACAAGCTCTTTAGGATTGGGTACCAGTGCTGGCATAGCCAGTCTGGGGCAATCAGTATCATTTTTGGCTTCTCTTGCCTGACTATTAGGAGTACCTTGGAGAGGAGAGGCAGAGGAGGGAAGGCATATACTGTAAGGGCTTTCCAGCTGAATGAAAGGGCATCCACTTTCCATGCTTGCTTGTGATAGGTCTGAGTGCACAATCTCTGTAGCTGGCAGTTGTTGGGGGAGGCAAATATATCTATGTCTGGGCATCCCCATTTCCCTGTTATGTTGAAGAATTGTGGATCTAGTTTCCACTCGTGAGGACCCATGAGGTTTCTGCTTAGTTTGTCTGCCAAAGTATTTGTCTTTACTGGCAGGAATTGTGCTTGCAGATGTACGTGACAGGTCAATGCTGTGTTCCACAAAGGCATAGCTTGTCTGCAGAGGTGGCAGGAATGTATGCCTCCTTGCTTATGTACCACATGACTGTAGTATTGTCCGTCTTTATCAGCAGTTGTCCTGGATGTAGTATGTCCTTGAAGGCTGTCAGGACATTTTGTACAGCTAGCATCTCTTTTTGATTGATATGAAGATGCATTTGGTTTGTGGGCCATGTGCTCTAAATACATTTTCCTGCCATGTGCGCCACCCAGGCATAATCTGATGCATCTGTTGTTAGTGTCTGCCTGGCAGTGGGTAAGGTGAATGGCTGTCCCTTGTTGTGGTGACAGGCTTGTGCCCACCACTGAAATTCCTGTTGCAGGCAGGGAATGAGAATAATTACTGTTTCCAGGCTGTGGCAATGTTGAGTCCAAACACTTTTTAGATACCATTGTAGTTTCCTCATATGCAGTCTTGCATATGGAATTAGTAGAATGCAGGATGCCATGTAGCCCAGAGCCTGCAGAATTTTTCTTGCAGATAACTGGGTCTTTGTTGCCATGGTTTTGAAGTAAGAAGTCAGTTGCCTTTGTTTGTCTGGAGTGAGATAAGCCATCTGGGCAGTTGTATTTAAGCTTGCACCCAGGAATATTATTCTCTTGAGAGGGTACTAGTTTTGACTTTTCGTTTACTGTGTACCCTAGGCAAATTAGTAATCTTTTTACAACTGCCAGATGCTGTAGTAGAATATCTTTGGTCTTTGCATGAATAAGTCAGTCGTCCAAGTAGGGATATATTTGAATTCCTCTGTCTGCAAAATGCAATTACTGGTGCCAGGCATTTTGTGAAGACCCTGGGCGCAGTAGGTAAGCCAAAGGGCAGTGCAGAGAAATGGTAGCGCATTGAGCCAGCTATGAATCTGAGGTATCTTCTGCAAGATTGTCCAATTGGGACATGCAGGTATGCCTCTGAGGTCCAAAGTTACAAGCCAAACCTTCTTGTCCAGCATGGGCAGAAGCTGCTGTAGAGTCAACATTTTGAATTTTGGGACGTCCAGAAAAGTATTTGGAATAGACAGGTCCAGAATTGGTCTCCAGGCTTTGTCCTTTCTTGGTACCAAGAAAAGTCTTGAGTAAAATCCTTGTCCCTGCTCTTCTTGTGGCACTGGCTGAATAGCCCCCATGTCCATGAGAGACTAAACTTGTTTTTGTGCCTCTTGCCATTGATTGCGTGGCAGGACTAGCATACCTTTTGCCTTTGGAAGGGTGTGAAAATGGAACCTGTTGCCCTGAGAGACTGTATTTAAGACCCATTTGTCTTGGGTGCTCTTGTGCCAGTTTTGTGGAAGTGCTAGCTTTCCCCCTAAGGGTGCTGCCAAAAAATAAGTGCTTGGCATTGGCAGAGGGAAGTCATTGAGACTGTTTTCTATAAGGCTGTGATTTGTCTTCTCCGCTTTTGGAGGTAGAAGCACCCCATTTGTTTGGGCCTGTACGAGCCCTGGGGCTGTTGCCTGCCTCTAGGGTGTCGGAATCTGCCTCTTTCTGGTCTGTCTGACACTGGAAAGGACCAATTCTTAGCGGGCCAGTTCCTGCTAAATCTGGGTGGCTATACCTGTAAGAAATCCTTTACTGTCTGCATAGATTTTACCTTATCCTCCATTTTCTTCAACACCTCTTCTGCCTTAACACCAAACAAAGTATCATGCTGTAATGGAGCATCCAATAATTTTGCTTTAACATGATCAGGCAGATTCTGTTCCTTTAACCAAGCATGCCTTCTAATAACAGAACCTGTAACAGCGGCCTTGCACGAGGCCTCCAGTGAATCACAGCCACATTGCAAAGTATGTTTTCCCACTTGTTCAGCTGCATGCAATAAATCCTGTAAATCTTTGTTCTAAGAACATTCAGAATTTGTCAACATTTTTGTTTTACAAAGACATTAAGTATTGCTGATATTTGAGCATATGAAATTGACAATTAAAAGCCCTTACAGCCAAGGTAGCAGAAGTGTAAACTTTTTCCCCCATCTGTCCAAAGCCCTTCTGAGGGGACAGGGTTTTTAGCAGAAGCAGCCTTGACCACTGTGGGACCCTGTGATATAGTTTCTGGGTCAGCAGCAGGGTTTTTGTAAAGAAATTTATGGGAGTCTGAAACCCTGAGGTATCTGTCCGGCTTAATAGGGGCATGAGGCAAAGAGTCTGGAGACAGGCCGGACTCTGAAAAAAACATCTACTATGTCTAGAACAGGGAGAATTGCAAGAGGTCTGTGCTGAAGAAGTAAAAAAAAGTCTCCAAGTATTTTCTTAGAATCGGAATAATCTTGGCTCTACCAGTGGAAATGCCCCTCATGGTATGCAGGGTTTCCCCAAATGAATAGTCCTCAGGAGGAGAAGCTGAAGGAATAGAATCTTCAGCATCAGAATCCTCATAGGGAGGAACAGAATATCCCTGATCAGAAGAGGAATCAGAAGAAATGGAAACCTGATCAGAAGAATCATATTCAGTGTCTTGCCTAGGCCTCTCATCAGGAGGGGGATGGGAACCCCTGATCAAAGTAATTAGGTATTCGGCCATTTTGAGCATCTGTTTCTTAGGCATAGACGTCTGTCCTGGAGAATGCTGTACTGGTTTCCTTGTCTTTAAAACTGTTTTAGACTTGTCTTGGATGCTGAAGTAGGCTTTATATAAAGTTGTGAAGGTCTGAAGACGCCCTCAGAAGCCGATGCCTGCTCAGCGGCTCTGGACCCATCTGAGGGATTAATTTCCGACGGGCCAATACCTTGAGTATCCAGAGGCCTAGCTGTCTCCACATGGGAGTCGGAGGCGGCCTGTGGCTCTGAGGTAGCGGGAGTCAGGGGCTGCAAAAGCGCCTCACTGAGCACCAGCGAACCAGCGACTGGCCTAGAAGAGGCTTTGTCGGTTTTGGACCTTGGATGATTGTACTTGTCTTTATTCCTTGCGGTTTCTATGAATTCCGGTCGTCAGTTGTTCTGACGGCATTATATAGTTAAACCTTCTACCAAAATAATGATAAGCAAAATCGTACCGACGCTTAATAGTGCGTTGGTTAAATCTAGCACAAAACCGACAACTAGCAACGTTGTGGTCAGGGCCTAGGCAAGGAATACAGTAAGAATGAAAATCCTTAGGAGGTATTTGTTTCCCACAAGAAATACAATTGTTAACTTTTTCTGACATCGGACTGGAGCAAGAAAAAAGTTTCCCCAACGGGGTACTCAGCTTTATTGAAGACTTCAGATCTGAAATTCGATTTCGAAAATCTCAGTAGTCGGCCGACCGGCACTTGCGAACTGCTTTTGCTTCAGGCACCGCGCAAGAAAGACTGAAGAAAATGGCGTCGGCTGCATCTTTTATACCCCTGGCGCACTGACGTCAGGGAAGAGGCGACAGCAACCGATGCCAGACCAGGACTTTGGAATTCAGGCCGACTGCGGGTAACCTGCCAGCAGGATAACCCAAGTGTAATGACTGCAACAGTGAAACACGATGAACATCGGTATGGTAAGAAAGGACAGTTGTGTACACTTACCATAAAAGGTAGTGTATTCACTGTTGCAGTCATTACATTTGGGCTATCTGCCTGCAGCTAGCACTCAGCCAGCCTGAATATCAAAGTCTTGGATTCCTGTGTCGGATGCTGTCTTCTACCATGACATCAGGTCTATAAAACATGCAGCAGACGCCATTACATCAGTTTTTCTTGCCCCAGATGTCAGGTGCCCCCATAATGGGAAGCAATTATAAGTTAGGTTACACCTCCAACAAAAATCACACACACCAGAAAGCTTAAATACACCAACAAGAAGCAAGGTACAGCCAAGAGAAGTCAGGGGGCTGGAGGGAGGGTAACCCAGACTGCAACAGTGAATACACTATCTACATTTATGGTAAGTGTACACAACTCTATGTTCTTTGTGTTTCACTGCTGCAGTCATTACATTTGGGTTGATTCCCAAAGCTAAGGAAGGGAGGAGGAATTTAGAGAGCATTAGGACCAGCTATTAAGCCCTGCAAGACTGCAGTGGCAAAACCAGCTCTGGATTTAGAAAAAAATAGGCATGTGGTAATGCTTGGTGAAGGTATGTACAGAGCTCCAGGTAGCAGCTTCTAGGATGTCCATGGTAGGGACTCCCCTGAGGAAGGCTGTAGAGGTAGATGCAACCCTGGTGGAATGTGATCTTATCCCCTGTGAGGTAGTTTTTCCATGGTGCTTACAGCAGAAATGAATACAATGGGCTATCCATTTAGAAGTGGCTCACTTTGAAATGGCCTTCCCCTCTGCCCCTGAAGCAAAGCCAACTAGCAGCTGTTCAGATTTTCTGAGGCTTGGTCCTGTCCAAATAAAATCTAAGTTGTCTGTGCACGTCCAAGGAGTGCAGTATTCGTTCACCTTTGTTTTGTGGGTTGTGAAAAAAGTAGGCAAATGAATGGACTGATTTAGGGCCACACTAGACACCACCTTGGGCATAAAGGAAGTATTGGTCCTGAGGGAAACCCTGTCTGCATGGAAGATAATAAAGAGCTCCACTGCCATGAGGGGCCTGTAATTCAGACACTCTTCTTGCTGAAGTGATGACTAGAAGGAAGGCTGTTTTCCAAGAAAGAAATTTCAACTCTGCAGTTGCATCTGGTTCAAATGGAGGGAGAGTGAGCTTTTCCAATACAAAGTTAAGGTCCCAGGCTGGAGTAGGGGCTCGCCTGGGAGGTCTTAAATTTTTGGCCCCTCTGAGGAACTGCTTTAGCAGGGGGTGAGAGAAGAGGGGTGGGTTCAGTATTATAATGAGCTGAAATGGCAGAGACATGAATTTTAATTGACGAGAAGGATAGGCCCTTGTGGAGCATTTCTGTTAAGTACTGAAGAATATGAGGTAAGCTGGGCACTGTTGTGCCCATCCCCTGAGTTTGGCTCCAGGAACAGTATCTTTTCCACTTTTCAGCACAAGATTTTCTAGTGCTAGGGCTCGTTGCTTCCAGAATAACATCTAACACCTTCTTACTGATGGATGCTATTGGAGAGCTCAAGGGATTAACGAGGCAGCAAGGTTCAGGGTTTGAAGTTGTGCGCGCAGAATCTGGCCCGCCTGCTGGGACAGCAGGGAAGGTGTCTGAGGTAGGTGCCAAGGCTCCAGCAGTATCATACTGCGCAAAAGGGGGTACCAATCCTGGCGTTGCCAGTCAGGTGCAATCAGCTATGTCCTTGGTTTGTCCTGTTTGATCTTTAGCAGAACCTTCAAGAGGAGAGGTAGAGGGGGAAGGCATAAACAGAGGCTTTCCCAGGTAAAGGACAGGGCATCCACTTTCCAAGCTTGACTGTGGGGAGTCCTTGTGAAGAACTTGTCCAATTGGGAGTTCTGGGGGAAGGCAAACAGGTCTATTTCTGGAGTCCCGCATTTGTTCCTCAAGAGGCTGAATATGTTTGGTTCCAGTTTCCATTTGTGTGGGTCGAGATTTCTGCTTAGGTCGTCTGCCAGTGAATTTAGCTTGCCTGGCAGGAAGTGAGCTTGTAGGTGCACTTGGTAGCTCAAGGCTGTTTTCTACACAGCCAAGGCTAGTCTGCAGAGAGGGTACGAGTGAGTCCCCCCCCCCCCCCACTTGTTTCTATACCACATAACTGTGGTGTCTGTCTTTACCAATAACTGTCCTGTAAGCATGTGGTCCTTGAAGGCTGTCAGGGAACTCTGTACAGCTAACATTTCTTTTTGGTTGAAATGCAGGTGCATCTGACTCTGGTTCCATTTGCCCTGAATGCACTGCCCTGCCAAGTGAGTTCCCCCCATGCATAATCTGATGCGTATGTTAGGGTTTGGGTGGCAGGGGGTAGATTTAAAGGGAGTCCCTTGTTGAGGTGGTAGGCCTCTGCCCACCAAAGTAACTACGTCGTTATACAAGGAATGATAGGCATCATTATTTCCTGGTCCTGAGAATGTTGACACCATAGGTTTTTTAGATACCATTGTAGTTTCCTCATATGCAGTCTTGCATATGGAATTAGTAGAATGCAAGAGGCCATGAACCCCAGGGCTTGCAGAATTTTCCTTGCAGATAGCTGTGACTTCGTGGCCAGTAGTTTGAAGTAGGCTGTCAAATTTGTTTCTCTGGTGTGAGGTAAGCCATCTGGGAAGTTGAGTTCAAGCTTGCTCCCAGGAATACAATCTGTTGGCAGGGTACCAAATGAGATTTATTTTCGTTTATGGTGTACCCCAGCGAGGTTAGAGGTTTCTTTACAAATGCCAGACGTTTTAATAGCACGTCCTGGCTTTCTGCCCTAATTAAACAATCCTCCAGGTATGGGTATATTTGCATATTTCTCTGCCTGCAAAATGCAATGGCTGGAGCTAGACACTTTGTGAATACCCTGGGCGTACTAGATAAGCCAAAGGGAAGTGCAGAGAAAGTACAGTTGTGTACCTACCATATATGTAGATGTTAGAGTGTATTCACTGTTGCAGTCATTACTCTTGGGTTATCCTGCTGGCAGGCTACCCGCAGTCGGCCTGAATTCCAAAGTCCTGGTCCGGCGTCGGTTGCTGTCGCCTCTTCCCTGACGTCAGTGCGCCAGGGGTATAAAAGATGCAGCCAATGCCATTTTCTTCAGTTTTTCTTGCCACAGATGTCAGGTGCCCCCAAAAGGGTAGGCTAAATAGATTATGCCAATAAACATGCATGCACTAAAGTAAACATTTCCTTCATCTACAAGCAAATACACCACCATAGGTTGTATAGAATAGAGAAGTACAGATAAGACCCAGCAAATGAAAGGGGGATGGTGGGAGGGTAACCTGGACTGCAACAGTGAATACACTCGAACATCTACATTTATGGTAGGTACACAACTGTACTATGTTCATCGTGTTTCACTGTTGCAGTCATTACTCTTGGGTTGAATCCCAAAGCTGAGGATGGGTGGCTGGGCTAAACAGGATTAAGAGAGGCTATGAAGCCCTGCAGAACTGCAGTGGCAAAGCCTGCTCTGGATTTAGAGTAGAGAAGAAAGTGGTAGTGCTTTGTAAAAGTGTGCACTGAACTCCAAGTTGCAGCCTCTAAGATGTCTTTGGTTGGTACTCCTCTGAGGAAGGCTGCTGAAGTGGCTGCTGCTCTGGTAGAATGTGGCCTAATGCCCCTCAGGCACTGATTTGCCATGCTGTGAGTAGCAGAAACAAATGCAATGGCCTATCCATTTTGAAATAGTGTGTTTTGAGATGGCCTTTCCTTGTGATCCTGCAGCATATGCCACTAAAAGTTGCTCAGTCTTTCTGAAAGCTTAGTTCTGTCCAAGTAGAGGCGTAGCTGTCTGTGTATGTCCAAAGAATGCAGAAGTCTCTCACCTTTGTTATGTGGGTTTGGATAAAAGGTAGACAAGTGAATGGTTTGGTTAAGGGCCACACTGGACACCACCTTAAGCATAAATGTAGGGTCCGTCCTCAGAGAAACCCTGTCTGGATAGGAAATGATAAAAGGTTCCACAGCCGTGAGTGCCTGTAACTCTGAGACAAATCTTGCATAGGTTATTGCTAGGAGCAGAGCTGTTTTCCAGGATAAGAATTTTATATCAGCTGTTGTGGCTGGCTGAAAAGGAGGTAGTGTGAGTTTTTCCAAGACATAATTGAGGTCCCATGCAGGTATTGGTGCTCTCCTTGGACGTCTTATGTTTTTGGCCCCTCTGAGGTACTGCCTTATTAAAGGATGAGAAAAGATAGGTGGTTCCGTATTGTAATGTGCTGAAATGGCAGAGGCATGAATCTTAATTGATGAAAAGGATAGGCCTTTGTCCAGCATCTCAGTTAAGTATTGTAAAATCTGATTAATATTTGGTACAAACGTGTTAATTCCTTGTTCCTGGTTCCAAGCACAGAATCTCTTCCATTTTTCTGCATAACATTTTCTGGTACTGGGCCTCCTGGCCTCCAAGATAACATCCATAACAGCTTTTGAAAGAGGAGTGTTCTGAATGGCTACATTATCCGTCATGCTGCCAGATTTAAGGTTCTGAGTTGGCTGTGCAGGATCTGATTGTTTTGTTGGGTCAGTAAGTGAGAAGTTCGAGGCAATATCCAGGCTGGGACTTCAGACAAGTTTTTTAGAATTGGGTACCAGTGCTGGCGTGGCCAGTCTGGGGCAATCAGTATCATTTTTAGCTTCTCTTGTCTGACCTTTAGGAGTACCTTGGGGAGGAGAGGCAGTGGAGGAAAGGCATCCACTTTTCATGCTTGCTTGTGATAAATCCTTGTGCACAATCTCTGTAACTGGCAGTTGTGAGGGGAGGCAAATAGAACTAGGTCTGGGCATCCCCATTTCCTTGTTATCATGCTGAAGACTTGTGGATCCAGTTTCCACTTAGTTCATCTGACAGAGTATTTACTTTTCCTGGCAGGAATTGTGCTTGCAGGTGAACTTGATAAGTCAATGCTGTGTCCCACAAAGCCATGGCTTGTCTGGAGAGGGGGTAGGAATGTGTGCCTCCCTGCTTGTTTATGTACCACATGACTGTAGAATTGTCAGTCTTTATCAGTAGCTGTCCTGGATGAAGTAGATCCTTGAAAGCTGTCAGGGCATTCTGAACAGCTAGCATCTCTTTTTGACTGACATGAAGATGCATCTGGCTTGCGGGCCATGTGCCCTGAATACATTTTCCTGCCATGTGGGGCCCCCCAGGCATAATCTGATGCATCCGTTGTTAGTGTCTGGCTGGCTGTGGGTAAAGTGAATGTCTGTCCCTTGTTGTGGTGACAGGCCTGTGCCCACCATCGAAACTCCTGTTGCAGGGCAGGGAATGAGGGTAATTACTGTTTCCAGGCTGTGGCAATGTTGAGTCCAAACACTTTTTAGATACCACTGTAGTTTCCTCATATGCAGTCTGGCATATGGAATTAGCAGAATGCAGGATGCCATGAAGCCCAAAGCCTGCAGGATTTTCCTTACAGATAACTGGGTCTTTGTTGCCAACATTTTGAAGTAAGAAGTCAGTTGCCTTTGTTTGTCTGGCGTGAGATAAGCCATCTGGGCAGTTGTATTTAAGCTTGCATCCAGGAATATTATCTCGAGAGGGTACTAGTTTTGATTTCTTTTCATTTACTGTGTACCCTAGGCAAATTGGTAATCTTTTTACAAACGCCAGATGCTTTAGTAGAACGTCTTTTTTTCTCTGCAGGCAGTCTTCCAAGTAGGGATATATTTGAATTCCTCTCTGTCTGCAAAATGCAATTATTGGTGCCAGGCATTTTGTGAAGACCCTGGGCAGTAGATAAGCCAAAGGGCAGTGCAGAGAATTGGAAGTGCATTGAGCCAGCTATAAATCTGAGGTATCTTCTGCAAGATTGTCTAATTGGGACATGCAGGTATGCCTCTTTTAGATCCAAAGTTTCGAGCCAAGCTTTCTTGCCCAGCATAGAGTCAACATTTTGAATTTTGGAACATCCAGAAAACTGTTTAGTATAGACAGGTCCAGTATTGGTCTCCAGACTTTGTCCTTTCTGGGCACCAAGAAAAGTCTCGAGTAAAATCCTTGTCCCTGCTCTTGTTGTGGTACTTGTTGAATGGCCCTCATGTCCATGAGGGAAGAAACTTGCTTTTGCTCTTCTGCCCATTGATTCTGTGGCAGGTCTGGCGTACCTTTTGCCCTTGGCAGGGTGTGAAAGTGGAACCTGTAACCCTGAGACATTATGCTCAAGACCCATTTGTCCTGGGTAATCATGTGCCAATTTGGTGAAAAAAGTGCTAGTTTTCCCCCTAAGGGGGCTGCCAAAACATAAGTGCTTGGTTCTGGCAGAGGAAAGTCATTGGGACTGTTTCCTGTATAAAAGAAGAAATAGCCACAAAACAAATAAAAAGAGAAATGGCAGGAGGAACCAAACTAAAAAGTTCACCAATCCAACAAAAATAGCGTACAAAACTTTTAATGACCGCTTTCATCAAAAGACTTCCTCAGAATACATTCATTCAAAAAATCAATGCTCTTAAAATACATACTGAAGAACCAATTAACAATATTATAAACAATTAATTAATTAATTAAAATATTTAAAGTCACAATCCTATTTTTTAAAAAAGAAGAAAGACAAGTCACTATGCTTATCAATGGATAACTTATGGTACTTTAAGAAACACTTCACATTTATTGTTTCATTCAGACCTGGAGGCCTGTCTGATAATAACTTAATCTGCCATAATGTTTCTCTTTGTTCCAAATAATTGTTAAAATCTCCCACCCTCATGTCTTGTTTACAAACTTCTAACACAGAAAAAACAAATTTCTTAAAACTGGAACAAACGTTAGAATGTTTGAATAATGCATTATTCTGGTATTCACTTTTTATACTATATAGATGTTCCTTAATGCGTGTCCCTAAACTCCTAGTGGTCATTCCCACATAAAAAGACGGACACGCAGTGCACAACGCAATGTAAACCACACCTTGGGTATTACAAGTAATAAACCCAGGTACCTCAAAAGTTCTGTCTGTGGTGGCAACAGAAATACAAGAACCCGTAGAAATGTATCTACAAATTTTGCATCCATAACAACAGTACATACCTTTCTTGGTAGTGGTAAGCTGATTATTGAAAGAACTATTGCATTCAAGTAACCTTTTAATGTTGTAATTGTTCAAAATACAAAATTAGTTTTTTTACCTGCTACTTGAACAATATCCGAGTTCCCTTGAATAACCCTCCAGTTTTTTTTCTAGGGTGGATTTGATGCGATTGCTGTCTGCACTCATTTCTAATGAACAAACTAAACCAAAGTCAATAGTGTTTCGACCAGAATTGTGATATGCTATATTGTTATTTGATTTATTTAAAATAGCTGGATAATAAGTTAAGTGTTTATCAAAAATTTCATTTCCACTTTCTATTAATAAAAACTCCTCATATCCTCTCTGTAAGAATAACGAGGCTATAAAAATGAACTCTTGTATTAAATCCTCTTTCTTACTTGTCATACGACTAGCTCTGATATACTGGCCTCTAGGTATATTTTTAATAATATGTTTCGGGTGACTACTTCGATAATGTAGGTACCCATTTGTAAAAGTGTGTTTACGAAAAATCTTACTGTGAAATCTGTTGTCAGCATAGTCCCACCAAAAACAAATGTCTAAAAAGCTAACAACCAGTCCACTATTACCCTTAGTAAATTTTAAATAACTAGACAAAGAGTTTATTTCAATAACAAAATCTTCAACTGTACGGTCATTACCTTCCACAATGAAAATTAAATAATCAATGAACCTGCAATAAAGTTCAATGTGGAAAAGTTTTGTACGCTATTTTTGTTGGATTGGTGAACTTTTTAGTTTGGTTCCTCCTGCCATTTCTCTTTTTAACTGTTTCCTGTATGGTTGTGATTTGTCTTCTCTGCTTTTGGAGATAGAAGCACCCCATTGTTTAGGCCTGTATGAGCCTTGGGGCTGACATCTGCCTCTGGGGGGTCTGTATCTACCTCTTTGTGGCCTGTCTGACACTGGAAAGGACCAATTCTTAGTAGGCCAGTTCCTGCTAAATCTGGGTGGCTGTGTATCTGTAGGAAATCCTTAACTGTCTGCATGGATTTCGCTTTATCCTCCATTTTCTTCAACACCTCTTCTGCCTTAACACCAAACAAAGTATCATGCTGTAATGGAGCATCCAATAATTTTGCTTTAACATGATCAAGCAGATTCTGTTCCTTTAACCAAGCATGCCTTCTAATGACAGAACCCATAACAGCGGCCCTGCAAGAGGCCTCCAGTGAATCAAAACCACATTGCAAAGTATGCTTTCCCACTTGTTCAGCTGCATGCAATAAATCCTGCATTTCCTTGTTATCAGAACATTCAGAATTTGTCAACATTTTCTGTTTTAGTGACATTAAGTATTACTGATATTTAAGCATATGAAATGGACAATTTAAAGCCCTTACAGCCAAAGTAGAAGTGTACACTTTTCCCCCCATCTGTCCAGAGCCCTAGAATCCCTATGGGGAAAGGATTTTTGCAATGGAAGCCTTGACCCCCTTTGGGAACCTGAGATATAGTTTCTGGGTCAGCAGCAGGGTTTTTATACAGAAATTTATGAGAGTCTGGAACCCTGTAGTATCTGTCTGGCTTAGCAGGTGCAGGGGGTAAAGAGTCCGGAGACAGGCCGGACTCTGAAAATACAATCTACAATGTCTAGAACAGGTGGAATAGTGAGAGGTCTGTGCTGAGGTAGTAAAAGAAAGTCTGAGCCTTTTCTTAGATTCTGAGTAATCTTGGCTCTCCCAGTGAAATTGCTCCCTCATGGTATGTAGGGTTTCCCCAAAAGAATAATCCTCAGGAGGAAAGGCTGAAGGAATAGATTCTTCAGCATCAGAATCGTCATAGGGAGGGAAAGAGTATCCCTGTTCAGAAGAGGAATCAGAGGAAACTGAAACTTGATCAGAAGAGTCATTCTGTCTCTTGCCTAGGCCTCTTATCAGGAGGGGGATGGGAACCCCTGATCAAAGTAATTAGGCCTTCGGCCATTTTAAGCATCTGTTTCTTAGGCACGGAAGTCTGTCAGGAGAATGCTGTACTTGTTTCTTTGTCTTTAGAGCTGTTTCAGTCTTTGAAGCTGAGGTTGACTTGACATACAATTGTGTAGGTCTGAAAACACCCTCAGAAGCTGATGCCTGCTCAGCGGCTCCGGACCCATCTGAGGGAAAAGTTTCCGAGAGTCCAATATCTTGAGTATCCAGAGGCCTAGTCCGCTCCACGTGGGAGTCAGAAGCGGCCTGTGGTTCTGAGGTAGCGGGCGTCAGGGACTGCAAAAGCGCCTTGCTGAGAACCGGCAAAAGGCCTAGCGGGGGCCTCGTCGTCGGTTTTGGACCTCGGATGCCTGTTCTTTTCCTTCCGCTTTTTATAAACTCCGGTCGGCTGTTCCGACAGCATTATATAATTAAACCTTTGGCCAAAGTAATGAAAGGCAAAATCGCACCGACGCTTAATAGTGCGTTGGTTAAATCTAGCACAAAACCGACAGCTAGCAATGTTGTGATCCGGGCCTAGGCAAGGAATACAGTAAGAATGAAAATCCTTATGAGGTATTTGCTTCCTACAAGAAATACAATTGTTAACTTTTTCTGACATCGGTCTGGAGCAAGAAATGTTTCCCCAATGGGGTACTTAGCTTTAATGAAGACTTTGGATCTGAAATTCGATTTTGAAAATCTCAAGAGTCAGGGCCGACTGCAGCAATGGAAGACGAAGAACATCTGCTTTTGCTTCGGGTACCGCGCGGCAAGAAAGACTGAAGAAAATGGCATCGGCTGAATCTTTTATACCCCTGGCGCACTGACATCAGGGAAGAGGAGACAGCAACAGATGCCAGACCAAGACTTTGGTATTCAAGCCGACTGCGGGTAGGCTGCCAGCAGGATAACCCAAGGGTAATGACTGCAACAGTGAAACACGATGAACATCTGATAGTGCATGGAGTCTGCTCTGAAGCGTAGGTGTTTCCTGCAACATTACCTTATTGGGATGTGCAGGTAGGCTTCCTTTAAATCCAGTGTTGCCAACCAGGCATTTTTGCCTAGCATAGGAAGCAGCTGATGAACAGTTAGCATTTTGAATTTTGGGATTACCAAAAAAGTGTTTAGGATAGGCAGGTCCAGAATAAGATGCCAGAAATTGTCTTTTCTGGGTACCAGGAAAAGTCTTGAGTAGAAACTTTGCCCCCATTCTTCCTCTGGGGCAGGTTGAATAGCCCGGACGCTTAGAAGAGGGAGAACTTGCTTTTGAGCCTCTGCCCACTGATTTGGGGGTAGGTCTGGCCAACTACTTTGGGTTGGTAAGGAGTGGTAGTGGAATCTGTATCCTTGGAAAAATACATTTAAAAACCATTTGTCTTGGGTAATGCGTTCCTAGTTTTTTTTTGAATGCAAGGCTATCTTTCCTTTTAAAGGAACAGTCAGTTGGGCAGAGCTTGGAAGGTTTAAAGTTAAGTCATTGTGACAGTTTACCATAGTGGGGTGTCTTACTACTTCCAGCTTTGGAAGTGGGAGCCCCCCAACTGCGTAGACCTGTGAGTACCTTGGGACTGAAGCCTGGGTGTTCTGTTGGTTCTGAGTATGGATTGAGAAGGCCTGGATGAGGCAGGAAAGGACCAATTCTTAGAAGGCCAGTGCCTACTTCATCTGTGAGGTTGTACTAGCAGGAAATCTAACACTTTGCATAGATTATCTTTTTCCTCCATATTTTTAAGTACTTCTGCTTTGTTGCCAAACAGGCGGTCTTGGTTTAAGGGAGCATCCAGTAATTTAGCTTTAACACGATCTGGCAAAGATTGCTCCTTAAACCAAGCATGCCTTCTAAGTACAGACCCAGTGACAGCAGCCCTGTAAGATGCCTCTAATTAATCAAAACAACACTGCAAAGTACGTTTTCCAACTTGTTCAGCAGAATGCATTAAATCTTGTAATTCTTTATTTTCAGCACAGTCAGGAATCAAGCAATCCAATAATATGTTGTTGATACTTTAACATATGAAACTGGCAGTTTAAGGCCCTAATGGCCAAAGTTGCGTAAGTGTATACCTTCTTACCCCATCTGTCCAGGGCCCTGGAATCTCTATCAGAGGAGGTAGGACTTTTGGCAGTAGTAGCCTTAATGCCTTTAGACCCCTGTGAAATGGTCTCAGTCATCACATTTGGGTTGATTCCCAAAGCTGAAGAAAAGGCTGGAGGCAGTCAAGAAGACTGGGGGCTGCCTAGGATGCCCTGCAAGACTGCTGTGGAAAAGTCTGCCCTGGATTTGGAGAATATAGGCAGGTGGTAATACTTGTTGAAGGTATGAACAGATGTCCAAATTGCAGCCTCCAGGATGCCCCTGATGGGGATCCCCTCTAAAGAAAGCTGCAGAGATGGGGGTTGCCCTGGTGGAATGTGTCCTTTTCCCCTTGTGGGGGTGGGGTGGGGAGATTTTCAGTGCTGTTTGTAGCAGAAATGGATGCAGTGCGCTATCCATCTGGAAATTGTTTGTTTGGATATGGCCTTACCCTCTGCTCCTGCAGCGAAGCTGACTAGCAATTGCTCAGTTTTTTCTAAAAGATTTAGTCCTGTCTTGGTAGAATCTGAGCTCTCTGTGCACATCTAGAGAGTGCAGAATCCTTTCCCCCTTGTTTTGTGGGTTAGAGAAAAAGGTGGGCAAATGAATGGATTGGTTGAGAGCCACACTGGACACCACTTTTGGCATGAAGAATGGGTTAGTCCCGAGGGAGACTGTCAGAATGGAAAATGGTGAAGGGGTCTACAGCCATAATTGCTTGTAGCTCTGATACTCTTCTAGCTGAAATGATGGCCAGAAGCAAGGCTGTCTTCCAAGAGAGAAATTTTAACTCTGCTGAAGCTGCAGGTTCAAAGGAGGGCAGGGTAAGCCTTTCGAACATGAAGTTTAGGTCCTCAAGCTAGGGTATGAGCTCTTCTGGGTGGCCTCACGTTGTTAGCCCCTCTTAGGAACTGTTTGATGAGAAGATGAGAGAAAAGAGTTGGCTCTGTGCTGAAATGAGCAGATATGGCAGAAGCATGAATTTTAATAGAAGAGTAGGATAGACCCCTGTGTAGGAGGTCTTGCCAGCTAATCCAAGATGAGGGGGGTAGGGAGGACAGTACCATTCCGGTTCCCTTACCCTGTATCCAGGTGGAACACCTTTTCCACTTGTTAGCATAAGACTTTCTAGTGCTGGGGTGTCTGGCCTCACGTACATCTAAAACTTGTCTGCACAGACTGGCAGCTTGGGTAGAGTTCAGGGAATAAGCCAGGCTGCCAGACTGAGGGTCTGCAATTGGGGATGCATGAATTCTCCATTCCTCTGCATCAGGAGTGTTGGGATCAGAGGTAGGTGCCATGGTGGCAGGGGTGACCGGTTGCGCAGCAGTGGGTACCAGTGCTGGTGTGGACAGTCTGGGGCAATCAGGACTCTCCTTGGGTTTTCCTCCCTTATTCTGAGCAGCACCCTTGAAATGAGTGGTAGAGGGGGAAATGCGTAGACCGAGAGGTTTACCCACTGGAAAGAAAGAGCAACCACTTTCCAGGCCTTGATATGAGGTTCCCTAGTCCAGAAACTGCTCAGCTGATGATTGGAGAGGGAGGCAAACAGGTCGACATTCGGGATGCCCCATTTCTGGGTTACAAGGGTAAAGGTTCTTTGGTCTAAGCTGCCACTCGTGTGTGTCTAGCAGGTTCCTGTTCAAGTTGTCTGCAAGAGAGTTTAAAGAGCCTGGCAGGAATTGGGCTAGCAGGTGTAGTGGCATGGCTGGGGCCGTATGCCAAAGGGTCATGGTGAGCCTGCACAGAGGATAACAGCAAGTCTCCTCCCTGCTTGTTGATATACCATATCGCTGTGGTGTTGTCTGCTTGGATCAGTAGAGGCCCCGGGGAGAGTAGGGGTCTGAAAGCTGTCAGGGCGTGCTGAAAAGCTAACATGTTTTTTGGATGATGTGCAGATGTATTTGATTTTGGCTCCATTGGCCCTGAATGCACCTGCCATCCAGGTGTGCAGCCCAGGCATAGTCTGATGCACCTGTGGTGAGGGTCTGGACAGCGTGGGGTTGTGAGAAGGTAAGTCCCTTGTTGTGGTAGCATGCTGCTGCCCACCAAAGAAAATCTTTCCTTAGACAAGGTATCATTGGTATAAGTTTCCAGGTCTTGAGAGTGCGGACACCAAAGGCTTTTTAGGTACCATTGTAGTTTCCTCATATCCAGTCTGGCATATGGAATGAGTAGAATGCAAGAAGCCATGAACCCTAGGCGCTTGTAGGATTTTTTTTGCGGATAAAGTACAGTTGTGTACACTTACCATAAATGTGGATGTTAGAGTATTCACTGTTGCAGTCATTACATTTGAGTAATCTGCTAGCAGGTTGCCCTCAGTCGGCCTGATTAACAAAGTCTTGGGTTCTGCGTCGGTTGCTGTCCCTTCTTCCATGACGTCAGGTCGTCAGGGGTATAAAACATGCAGCCAATGCCATTACATCAGTTTTTTCGTGCCCCAGATGTCAGGTGCCCCCCAAATGGGGAGCAAATACAATAAAAAACACAAAAATTATACCTCCAATCCAAGAAGCAAATACACCAAAAGGGCTTTTAAGACAGTGAAAGAAAGTAGAGGTATAGCCAGAGAAAAATAGGGGGCTGGAGGGAAGGTAACCAGGGCACCAACAGTGAATACACTCCAACATCTACATTTATGGTAAGTGTACACAGCTATACTATGTTCTTCGTGTTTCACTGTTGCAGTTATTACATTTGGGTAGATTCCCAAAGCTATGGTTGGGTGGAAGGAGTTATACAGCATTGGGACCAGCTATAAGGCCCTGCAGGACAGCAGTGGCAAAGCCAGCTCTGGATTTAGAGAAAAGTGGTAAATGGTAATGTTTGGTGAACGTATGAAAGGAGCTCCAGGTAGCAGTTTCTAGAATGTCCCCAGTAGGAACACCTCTGAGAGAGGCTGTTGAAGTAGATGTAGCCCTGGTGGAATGGGATCTGATGCCCTGGGGGATAGTTTTTCCATGGTGCATATAGCAGAAACAAATACAATGGCTTATCCATTTGGAAATGGTTTGCTTTGAAATAGCCTTTCCCTCTGCCCCTGCAGCAAATGCCACCAGCAGTGGTTTAAATTTTGAGATTTGTCCTGTTTAAGTAAAATCTAAGTTGTCTGTGTACATCCAATGAATGCAGAATCCGCTCTCCCTTGTTCTGTGGATTGGGAAAGTTAGCAAATGAATTGTCTGATTAAGAGCCACACTGGATACCACCTTAGGCATGAAGGATGGATTGGTCCTTAGAGATGCCCTGTCCACATGAAAAATGATGAAAGGCTCCACTGCCATAAGAACCTGTAATTCGGCAATCCTTCTAGCTGAAGTAGCTGCTAAAAGGAAAGCTGTTTTCCAGGACAGACATTTTAAGTCTGCAGTAGCAGCTGGCTCGAAAGGAGGGAGAGTGAGCTTCTCCAATATAAAATTGAGGTCCCAGGCAGGGGTTGGTGCTCTCCTGGGTGGTCTTAAGTTTTTGGCCCCTCTGAGATATTGCTTTAGCAGGGAATGAGAGAAGAGGGGAGGTTCTGTGTTGTAATGAGCTGAAATGGCTGAGGCATGAATTTTTATGGAAGTAAAGGACAGACCCTTGTTAAGCATCTCAGTTAAGTATTGCAAAATCTGAGGAATGTTGGGCACTGTTGTGCTTATCCCTTTCTGATCGATTCCAGGCACAGAATCTTTTCCATTTGTCAGCATAAGATTTTCTAGTACTAGGTCTTCTTGCCTTCAAAATGACATCCATCACAGGTTTGCTGAGGGATGCCAAGGGTGAGTTTAGGTGATTAGCCATGCTGCAAGATTCAAAGTTTGGAGCTGAGTGTGCAGAATTTTTTTCTGCAGAGACAGTAAGGTGTCTGAGGCAGGTGGCACTGTGGAAGGTGTAAACACACTGCACAGGAGTGGGTACCAGTTTTGGCAAGGCCAGTCTGGAGCAATCAAAATCACGTTTGATTTGTCCTGTTTGACTTTTAGTAGAACTTTGGAGAGCAGAGGCAGAGGGAGAAAGGCATAGACTGATAGGTTTTTCCAGCTGAAGGATAGAGCATCCACTTTCCAGGCTTTTTTGTGATGAGCTCTTGTGCAAAATTTGTCCAACTGATAGTTCTGGGGTGAGGCAAAAAGATCTATGTCTGGGCACCCCCATCTGTGTGTCAACATGTTGAAAATCCATGGTTCCAGTTTCCATTCGTGTGGGTCCATGAGATTTCTGCTTAGCTCGTCTGCCAGAGTGTTCTGCTTTCCTGGCAGAAATTGAGTTTGTAGTTGTACTTGACAGTGCAAGGCCATATTCCACAATGCCATGGCTAGTCTGCAAAGGGGGGGGGGGGGGAGTGTTTATGCACCCCTGCTTGTTTATGTACCACATAACTGTGTTGTCTGCCTATCATTAATTGTCCTGGATGAAGGTAGTCCTTGAAGGCTGTAAGTGCATTCTGTACAGCTAGCATTTCTTTTTGATTGATATGAAGGTGCATTTGATTTGGGCTCCATTTGCCCTGAATGCACTTTCCTGCCAGATGTGCCCCCCAAGCATAGTCTGATGCGTCTGTAGTTAGGGTTTGGGCGGCAGGGGGTGGTGTGAATGGCAGTCCCTTGTTTTGGTGGCAGGCCTCTGCCCATCATAGGAACTCTAGTTGCAGGCAAGGTATAATAGGAATCATTGTTTCCAGGCTGTGACAATGCTGACTCCATAGACTTTTTAAGTACCACTGAAGTTTCCTCATATGCAGTCTTGCATATGGAATTAGAAGAATGCAGGAGGCCATGAACCCCAAGGCTTGCAGTATTTGCCTCACAGAAAGCAGGGTTTTTGTGGCCGCCTGTTTGAAGTAAGTCACCAAATGAATTTGCTTCTCTGGCATAAGGAAAGCATCTGGGCAGTTGTATTCAAGCTTGCACCCAGGAATGTAATTTTTTGAGAGGATACCAGTTGTGATTTCTTTTTGTTTAGTGTACCCTAGTCAAGTTAGAACCCTTTTACAAACGCCAGATGTTTTAGAAGAATGTGTTTGTTTTCTGCCTGAATTAGACAATCGTCCAGGTATGGATATATCTGAATATTTCTTTGCCTGCAAAATGCAATTACTGGAGCCAGGCACTTTGTAAAGACCCTGGGCGCAGTAGATAAGCCAAAGGGCAGTGCAGAGAATTGGCATTGCAAGTAGCCTGCTTTGAAGCGGAGGTATCTTCTGCAAGATTCCCAGATTGTGATATGCAGGTAAGCCTCCTTTAAATCTAGAGTTGCCAACCAGGCATCTTTGCCTAGCAGATGAAGTAACTGGTGAAGTGTCAGCATCTTGAATTTTGGGCTGTCCAGAAAGTTTAGAGTAGATAAGTCCAAAATTGGACGCCATGATTTGTCTTTTCTGGGTAACAGGAAAAGTCTTGAATAGAAACCTTGTCCCTTTTCCTCTTCTGGTACTAGTTGAATAGCCCCCATGTTCATGAGGGAAAGTACTTGTTTCTGGGCCTCTGCTCACTGATTTGGGGGCAGGTCTGGCCATCCGTTTGGAATTGGCAACGTGTGGAAATGAAATCTGTATCCCTGGGATACTAAATTTAGAATCCATTTGTCCTGGGTTATAAGTTGCCAGTTTTTTTGCATGTAGAGCCAGTTTGCCCCCCAAAGGGGCGGCTAGAAGATAAGTGCTTGGTAAGTCTAAAGGGAAGTCATTGAGACTGCTTACAATAGGGAGGTGTCTTCTTGTTTCCAGATTTGGAAGAGAAGGCACCCCATTGTTTTGTTCTGAAAGTCCCTTGGGACTGAAACCTGGTGCCTTTGGAATGTCTGGGCTTGACTTGAGTGGCTCTGGTGGGCACTGGAAAGGATCAGTTCTTAGTAGGCCAGTGTCTACTAAATCTTGGAGGTTGTACTTGTAAGAAATCTTTCACAGTTTGCATAGATTTAGCTTTATCTTACATCTTTTTTAGAACTTCTTCAGCCTTATTACCAAAGAGATGGTCCTGTTGTAAAGGAGCATCTGACAATTTTGCTTTAACATGATCAGGCAGATTTTGCTCCTTGAGCCAAGCGTGCCTTCTTAGCACAGACCCAGTTACAGCAGCCCTGCAAGAGGCCTCCAAAGAATCAAAACCACATTGCAAAGTATGTTTTCCAACTTGTTCAGCTGAATGCAATAAATCCTGTAAATCTTTGTTTTCCACACAGTTAGAAATTAACCTCATTTTCTGTTTAAGCAGTCCGATGATGTGCTGTTGATATTTTAGCATATGAAATTGACAGTTTAAATCCCTGACTGCCAAGGTTGCAGAAGTGTAAACCTTCTTTCCCCATCTATCCAGCGCCCTGGAATCTCTTTCAGAAGGGATAGGATTTTTAGCAGTAGAAGCTTTAATGCCCTTGGGACCCTGAGAAATAGTTTCAGGATCTGCAACAGGATTTTTGCAAAGGAATTTGTGGGAGTCAGGAACCCTGTTGTACCTGTCAGGAGCCATACTAGACTCTGAAAAAACAACAACGTCTAGAACATAAGATATAGACAAAGGCCTGTGCTGAGGAAGAAGAAGAAAATCCCAGAGTCTCTTTTTAGATTCAGAGAAATCCTGACTTTCCAAGTGGAAATGTTCCCTTAAGGTATGTAAAGATTCTCCAAAAGAAAAATCCTCAGGGGGGAGAAGCAAAAGGAATGGAATCTTCTGTATCAGAGTCCTCATAAGTAGGTACAGACAATTCCTGTTCATTAGAAGAGTCAAAAGAAATAGAATCCTGTTCAGAAGATTCATAATCAATGTCTTGCCTAGGCCTCTTAGAAGTTGACTACCCTTGATCAGAGTAATTAAATCTTTAGCCATTTTGATCATTTGTTTTTTAGGTATAGGGGCGTGCACATGTGGCCCAGGCGTCTTTTTTTTTTAGGCATAGGTCATGATTTTGGCCTTAGTTTTGAAGATGGCGTCTGTCTACTATAGAAATCTGTAGGCCTGGAAACACCCTCAGAAGCCGCTGCCTGCACAGTGGCTCCGGACCCATCCAAGGTAGAGACATCCGCAGGTTCCATAATTGAAGCATCTCGTGGCATACCGGAGTCGGACTGGGTCTCAGTAGAGGCCTGTTAATCAGAAGTAGCAGGTATCAGGGGCTGCGAAAGCAACTCACGGAGTACCAGCGAACTGGCGACTGGCTTAAGAGAAGCGTAGTCAGCAGTTTTGGACCTCAACGGCCTGTCTCTGTCTTTTTCTTTGCGTTTTTTTTTTAGGTATTCCGGTAGTCGGATTGCTAACTGACATTTGTGGATAATTAAAGCGTGAGCCAAAATATTTAGGAGCAAAAATGTACCAATGTTTGATAATGCGTTGATTAAATAAAACACAAAACTGACAGCCAGGTAGGTTATGGTCAGGGCCTAGGCAAGGAATACAGTACAAATGAAAATCCTTATGAGGTATTTGCTTCCCACAAGTAATGCAATTGTTAACTTTTACTGACATCGGTAAGGAGCAAGAAAAAGTTTCCCCAACGGGGTACTTAGCTTTTTAGTTGAAGACTTCGGATCTGAAACTCGAAAATGAAAATTTCAGGAGTCGGCCGACCGGCACTTGCGAAAGTACAGTTTTGTACCTACCATAAATGTAGATGTTCGAAGATCCACATTGCTGCAGTCCTTACATATGGGTAGTCCGCTGTCCTCGGTCGGCCCGAATACCAAAGTATTAGGCTGACGTCGGTCAAGGCGCTTAAAACTGACATCAGGACGTCAGGGTACAAAAGCGCATGACCGACGTCATATCCTCAGTCTTTTCTTGCCCCAGATGTCAGAAGGCCCTAACAAAAAAGGTCAAAGCCAAAGAACAGCAAAAAATAACCAACCACCCCTGCACTAACCATATTTACAATATGTACAACACAAACCACACCACCACCTCTAACAACAGAGGGGAAGGAGGAGGGCATTGGACTGCAGCAATGTGGATCTTCGAACATCTACATTTATGGTAGGTACAAAACTGTACTATGTTCTTCATCTCACATTGCTGCAGTCCTTACATATGGGTAGAATCCCAAAGCAGAGGTAAGGGAGGATGGCAAAACTATAAAGCATTAGGGGCTGCCAAAATGCCCTGTAAAATTGCAGTGGCAAATCCAGCCCTAGATTTAGAGTAAAGTGGAAGGTGGTAATGCTTAGAGAAAGTATGCACTGAACTCCAAGTAGCTGCTTCCAAAATATCTTTAGTAGCCACCCCCCTTAAAAAAGCAGTAGAAGTGGCAGTAGCCCGAGTGGAATGAGGCCTAATCCCAGCTGGAATCTCCTTACCATGATGGGAATAACAGAAAGCAATACAAAAACCAATCCACTTAGAAATAGTTTGTTTTGAAACAGGTTTGCCCTGAGAACCCAAAACAAAAGAAACAAACAACTGCTGAGACTGCCTGAACCCTTTAGTTCTGCTCAAATAATATCGCAACTGTCTGTGTATATCCAAAGTGTGCAAAATCCTTTCCCCTTTATTTTGGGGGTTTGCATAAAAAGTAGGCAAATGAATAGTTTGGTTTAAAGCCACACTAGATACCACTTTAGGCATAAAAGAAGGGTTAGTACGCAAAGACACCCTATCCTTGTGGAAAATTAAGAAAGGCTCAACCGCCATAAGGGCCTGTAATTCAGAAACCCTTCTCGCAGAGGTAATGGCCAACAAAAAAGCAGTCTTCCATGATAAATATTTCAACTCTGCAGATGCTGCAGGCTCAAAAGGTTGTAGAGTGAGTTTCTCCAACACAAAATTGAGATCCCAAGCAGGAGTAGGAGCTCTACGGGGGTCTTATATTCTTTGCCCCTCTAAGGAATTGCTTAAACAAAGGCTGAGAAAATAATGGTGGGTCACAGTCATAGTGAGCAGAAATTGCTGCAGCATGAACGTTTATAGAGGAGAAGGACAAACCTTTGTCCAATAACTCAGTAAGGTATTGAAGTGCAACACTTAAATTAGGTTTAGAAACATCAAAGTCCTTTGCTGTACTCCAAAATAAAAATCTCCTCCATTTATCTGCGTAAACTTTCCTTGTACTAGGCCTTCTGGCCTCCAAAATAACATTCAAAACTTGTTGTGGAAGCTGAGACCCTCCAGGGTTTAAAATAGAATATGCCAGGCTGTTAGATGTAGAGAGTGAAGTTTGACATTGAGTAAACGACTGTTCTCCTGAGACAGCAGGTGAGGAATCGAAGGCAAAGGCCATGGAGGCTCCCGTACCAGACTTCTCAGTAATGGGTACCAGTGCTGTCGAGGCCAATCCGGAGCTATTAAAATCATGTTTGGCTTGTCCTGTCTGACCTTCAGGAGTACCTTTGGGAGGAGAGGCAGAGGTGGAAAGGCATACACGTGAAGATTGCTCCAATTGAATGAGAGAGCATCCACTTTCCAAGCTGTGGGATGAAACCTTTTTGTGCAAAACTTTGGCAGCTGGTAATTTAGAGGAGAAGCGAACAGATCTATGTCTGGAGTTCCCCATAACACTGTCAATTTCTGAAATACATGAGGATCCAATTTCCACTCGTGGGGATCCATAATTTGTCTGCTCAACACATCTGCTAAGGAGTTCTGTGCTCCTGGCAGAAACCTTGCCTGAAGATTTAGCTGTAAACAGAGCAGTCTCCCACAAAATCATTGCTTGTCTGCATAGAGGATATGAATGCGTTCCCCCTTGCTTGTTGATGTACCACATGACAGTTGTGTTGTCTGTTTGAATCAACACCTGCCCTGGAAGAAGTAAATCCTTGAAAGCTATCAATGCAAATTGGACTGCTAACATCTCCTTCAAGTTGATATGTAGATGTTGAAGTCTGGCAGGCCACGTGTCTTGTACCCATTTTCCATTTAGATGAGCTCCCCACGCTTTGTCTGAGGCATCTGTCGTTAGAATCTGACTCGCCTCTGGCCGGGTCACAGAGAGTCCCTTGTTTAGGTGACATTCCTGAGCCCACCACAAAAATTCCTTTTGAATGCAAGGTATTATCTGAATGACAGTGTCCATATCTTGGCAGTGCTGTGTCCATACATTTTTGAGATACCATTGTAGCTTCCTCATATGCAGTTTGGCATTGGGAAGTACCAGAATACAAGATGCCATGAACCCCAAGGCTTGAAGGACTGTCCTTGCAGTCAGCCTGGACTGACGAGACAATTGGTGGAAGTAAAGAGAAAGATTCTTTTGTTTGTCCGGGGTCAAAAAGGCCATCTGGGATGCTGTATTCAGTCTCACACCCAGAAAGCACATGTCCTGAGAGGGTACTAGACTGGACTTTATTTCGTTCACAGAATACCCCAGGCATCTTAACACTGCCATCACATACTGTAAATGATGAAGAAGTTCGTCCTTTCCTTGGGCCAGAATCAGGCAATCGTCCAAATAAGGATAGATTTGTATTCCTCTTAGCCTGAATAAAGCTACCACTGGAGCCAGAACCTTCGTGAACACTCTGGGCGCAGTAGATAAGCCAAAGGGCAATGCAGAGAACTGATGAGAAGTCCCAGCCCGAAAACGCAGATACTTCCTGCAACTGAGCCTGATAGGAACATGAAGGTAAGCCTCCTTGAGATCCAGAGTCACCATCCAGTGACCTTTGCCCAGCAGAGGTAAAAGCTGTTGTAACGTCAACATTTTGAACTTGGGAATGTCCAGATATGTGTTGAGGATAGATAAATCCAAAATTGGTCTCCACGTGTTCCCTTTCTTTGGTACTAGAAACAGGCGAGAATAAAATCCTAGGCCCACTTCTGGCAGAGGGACCGGCTGTATGGCCCCTATTTGAAGTAGTAGAGAAATTTGTTTGTGAGCCTCTAGTCTTTGCTGAGGAGGAACGTCCGGCATGCCTTTGAAAGGAGGCAAGGTATGGAAATAAAACTTGTAACCTTGGTGTATGATATCCAATACCCATTTGTCTTGGGTAATCAAAATCCAATTTTCCTTGGAGTGCCAACCTTCCTCCCAAAGGTGCTGCCAGGCAAGAAGGATCTGGCAGCTGAAAAAGTAGGTCATTGGGCCTGTTTACAAAAGGACTGGCCCCTGCCCTCACCCGAAGATTGTGCAGGTGAACTCCCTGTTCTAGGTCTGAAAGAACTCTGGGCTCTACCCCTACCACGTCTAGATCTACCCCTAGACTGAGAATCATAAGAAGGATACGCCCACCCCTTAGCAGGCCAATTCCTACTAAACTTTGGAAGCTGAACTTGCAAAAAATCTTTAACAGCCTGCATAGACTTAGCCTTGTCTTCCATTTTCTTCAAGACTGACTCCACAGGTGAACCAAACAACACATCAGACTGCAAAGGAGCATCCAAAATCCTTGTCTTAACATGGTCAGATAAATTCTGATCCTTCAGCCAGGCGTGCCTGCGAAGAACCGAACCAGTGGCAGCCACCCTAGACGAGGCCTGCACAGCATCAAAACCACATTGTAATGAATGCTTACCCACCTGTGCAGAGACATGCACCAAATCTTGTAATTCTTTACACTCAATGCCTTCCGCCAGAGCATCCACCTTAGACTTCAATTGAGAAAGAAGAAAGTTTTGATATTCCAACATATGAAACTGGCAATTCAAAGCCCTCATAGCTAAGGTAGAAGATGTATAGACCTTCTTTCCCCATCTATCCAAAGCTCTGGCCTCTATCTAGAGGAACCGGATTTTTTACAACAGAGGCCTTGACACCCTTAGGTCCCTGACTAATCGTTTCTGGGTCCGCCCTAGGACTCTTATAAAGATATTTATGAGCCTCAGGCACCCTGTAATACCTATCCGGTTTAACAGGCGCAGGAGGCAGAGAATCAGGATTAAGTGAAGCCTCTGCAAACACATCTTCCACAACATCCAGAACAGGGGGTATAGCCAAGGGCCTATGTTGGGGTAAAAGCAAAAATTCCCTAAGCCTTTTCCGAGAATCAGAGAAGTCCTGACCTTCCCACTTAAAATGTTCCCTCATAGAATGAAGTGTCTCTGAAAAGAAAAATCCTCTGGAGGAGAAGCAGAAGGAGTGGAATCATCTGCATCAGAATCAGAATAAGGAGAGTACTCCTGCAAGTCTTCAGCCGAAGACTCTGAAACATTCGAAGTCTGCTTAAAACTTCCCAACTCTGGCTCCACCCTAGGCCTCTTATCAGGAGGGGGCAAAGAACCTCTAATCAGAGTAATCAAATCTTCTGCCATTTTAAGCATGTGCTTCTTAGGCACAGACCCTGCTGAACTAGGAGTGACACCAACAGAAGCTAAACCTGGCCTGCCTCTGGGAGAAGCCTTGGAAACAGAAGGAGAGGGCCTAACCACCCTAGGAAGGGAGGGGAGTACAGTAACTTGAGAAGCCCCTTCAGCCTGACCTGCCTCCTGAGAGGCCACATCCTGCAAAATCAAAGTCTCCCCCTGAGACTCCAGAGAAGTCTCCGTCGGAACCACCGGTTCCACTGAAGCCTCTAAAGAACCGGCGTCCGGAACGGACGACTCATCTTGCCTGGGTTTAACTGTTTTGTCTTTGCGCTTCTTAGAAGCGGCCGAGAGTCCGACGGCATATTATAATTGCACCGCTCAAGACCAGCCTAGCGGAATCTAACCTTCGCTTAATAGTGCGCTTATTGAACCTAGCACAAAAGCGACACCAAACAACGTCGTGCTCAGGCCCCAAACAAGGAATACACAAAGAATGATAATCCCTATGCGGTATCTGTTTCCCACAAGAAATACAGTTATTCACTTTTTCTGACATCCGGTAAAACACTGAGGCAAGAAAAAACCAAAATATTCCCCAAGGGGTACTTAGCCAACTTGGATTCGGTCTGAAACTCCGAACTCGAAAAATTTCAGAACGCCGAACGGCACTTGCAACGCTGCTTCTGCATCGGACCATGCGGCAAAAAAGACTGAGGATATGACGTCGGTCATGCGCTTTTGTACCCTGACGTCCTGATGTCAGTTTTAAGCGCCTTGACCGACGTCAGCCTAATACTTTGGTATTCGGGCCGACCGAGGACAGCGGACTACCCATATGTAAGGACTGCAGCAATGTGAGATGAAGAACATCTGATTCTGCTTCGGGCACTGCACGGCAAGAAAGACTGATGTAATGGCGTCGGCTGCATGTTTTATACCCCTGACTACCTGATGTCATGGAAGAAGGGGAAGGCAACTGACGCAGGACCCAAGACTTTGTTAATCAGGCCGACTGAGGACAACCTGCCAGGAGATTACCCAAATGTAATGACTGCAACAGTGACACACGAAGAACATCTGGAGCCAGGCACTTTGTGAATACCCTGGGCGCAGTAGATAAGCCAAAGGGCAGTGCAGAGAACTGATAGTCCGTGTAGCCTGCTTTGAAGTGTAGCTACCTTCTGCTAGATTCCCTGATTGGGATGTGCAGGTATGCTTTTAAATCGTCTTGCCAATCAGGCATCTTTGCCTAGCATAGGAAGTAAAGTCAGCATCTTGAATTTTGGAATCTCCAAGAAAGGTGTTTAGAGTAGACAGGTCCAGGATAGGACGCCATGAATTGTCTTTTCTGAGTACCAGGAAAAGTCTCAAGTAGAAACCTTGTCCCTTTTCTTCTTCTGGTAGCAGTTGAATAGCCCCCATGCTAGACAGAGAAAGTACTTGTTTTTGGCCTCTACCCACTGATTTGGGGGTAGGTCTGGCCACCCAATTGGTGTTAGCAATGTGTGGAAGTGAAATCTGCATCTCTGGGACACTATTTAAAACAAGTTTGTGCTGGGTAATGAGTTCCCAATTCTTTGCATGAAGAGCAACCCCCCCCCCCCCCAAAAGGGGCAGCCAGTTGATAAGTGCTTGGAAATTTTAAAAGGAAGTCATTGAGACAGTTTACCATAGGGGGGGGAGGGTCTTATTAATCCCAGATTTGGAAGTGGAGGTCCCCCCCACTGCTTAATTCTGCGAGTACCCTGGGACTGAAACCTGTGGTTTTTGCTGTGTCTGGGTTTGGCTTGAGAAGACCTGGAAGGGGCTGGAAAGGACCAATTCTTAGAGGGCCAGTGCCTATTAAATCTAGGAGGCTGAACTTGTAAAAAAAATCTGTTTATATAGATTTAGCTTTATCTTCCATCTTTTTAAGAACTTCCTCAGCCTTGTTGCCAAACAGGCGGTCCTGATTTAGAGGAGCATCCAACAATTTAGCTTTAACATGATCAGGCAAAGGATTGCTCCTTAAGCCAAGCATGCCTTCTGAGCACAGACCCAGTAACAGCAGCACTGCAAGAGGCCTCTAATGAATCAAAACCACATTGAAAAGTATGTTTTCCAACTTGTTCAGCAGAATGCATTAAATCCTGTAATTCTTTATTATCCACACAGTCAGGAATCAACATCATTTTCTGTTTAAGCAGTCCAATAACATGTTGCTGATACTTTAACATATGAAACTGGCAGTTTAAAGCCCTAATGGCCAAGGTTGCAGAAGTGTAAACCTTCTTACCCCATCTATCCAGCGCCCTGAAGTCTCTATCAGAAGGGGTAGGACTTTTAGCAGTAGAAGTCTTAATGCCCTTGGGGCCCTATGAAATAGTCTATGGATCTGCAATATGATTTTTGAAATGGGACTCAGGGACCCTGCAGTATTGGTCAGGTTTTCTGGGAGCAGGAGGCAGGGAATCAGGGGCCAAACTAGATTCCGAAAAAGCAACAATGTCTAGTACAGGAGGAATAGCTAAAGGCCTATGCTGAGGTAGGAGAAGGAAATCCCTAAGCCTCTTTTGAATCAGAAAAAAGTACAGTTGAGTACACTTACCATAAATGTAGATGTTAGAGTGCATTCACTGCTGCAGTCATTACATTTGGGTAATCTGCTGGCAGGTTGCCCTCAGTCGGCCTGAATTCCAAAGTCCTGGGTCCTGCGTCAGCTGCTGTTGCTCCTTCCCTGACGTCAGGTCGTCAGGGGTATAAAAGCAGCAGCAGACGCCATTTTCTTTAGTTTTTCTTGCCCCAGAGGTCAGGTGTCCCCTAAAAGGGTAGTCAAAATTTATATATATATATATATATATATATATATATATATATATATATATATATATCTATATATAAAATTACATGCACCAATATAAACGTTACCTTCATCTATAAGTAAAGACACCACATAGGTTGTATAAATCACAGAAGGAAAGATAGGTTTCATCAGAAGAAAAGGGGGATGACGGGTGGGTAACCTGGACTGCAACAGTGAATACACTCGAACATCTACATTTATGGTAAGTGTACACAACTGTACTATGTTCTTCGTGTTTCACTGTTGCAGTCATTGCATTTGGGTAGAGTCCCAAAGCTATGGTTGGGAGGCTGGAGCTAAACAGCATTAGGAGTGGCTATAAGGCCCTACAGAACTGAAGTGGCAAAGCCTGCCCTGGATTTAGAGTACAGTGGCAGATGATAGTACTTTGTAAAGGTGTGCACTGAACTCCAAGTAGCAGCCTCTAAAATGTCCTTGGAAGGTACTCCCCTGAGAAAGACTGCTGAAGTGGCTGCAGCTCTGGTTGAATGTGGCCTAATGCCCTTAGGCATAAATGTTGGGTTTGTCCTCAGAGACCCTGTCTGGGTAAAAAAATGACAAAAGGTTCCACAGCCATGAGCGCCCTCTGAAACTCGTCTTGCAGAAGTTATTGCTAGTAGCAGAGCTGTTTTCCAAGACAAAAGACTTTATATCAGCAGTAGCCGCTGGCTCAAAAGGAGGCAGGGTGACTTTTTCCAAGACATAGTTGAGGTCCCATGGAGGCACTGGTGATCTCCTTGGAGGCCTTAAATTTTTGGCTCCTCTGAGGTACTGCTTTAATAAGGGATGAGAAAAGACTGGTGGCTCTGCATTGTAATCAGCCAAAATGGCAGAGGCATGAATTTTAATAGATGAAAAAGATAGGCCTTTGTCCAGCATCTCAGTTAAGTATTGCAAAATCTGAGGGATATTTGGCACAGCTGTATCTGTTCCCTGTGCCTGGTTCCAAGCACAGAATCTCTTCCATTTTACAGCATAAGATTTTCTAGTACTAGGCCTTCTGGCTTCCAAAATGACATCCATCACAGCTTTACTGAGAGGTGTGTTTTTTATGACTACATTATCCGCCATGCTGCCAGGTTTAAAGTCCTGAGTTGGCTGTGCAGGATCTGATTGTTTTGCTGGGACAGTAGATGAGGTATCTGAGGCAAGGTCCAAGCTGGGCATTGAGACAAGTTCCTTAGTACTGGGTACCAGTACTGGCGGGGCCAGTCTGGGGCAATCAGTATCATCTTTGGCTTCTTCTGTCTGACCCTTAGGAGTACCTTGGGGAGGAGAGGCAGTGGGGGAAAGGAATATACCGATAGGTCTTCCCAGCTGAAAGATAGGGCGTCCACTTTCCATGCTTGTCTGTGATAAATCCTTGTGCAGAATCTTTTTAGTTGGTAGTTGTGAGGGGAGGCAAATCGTTCCATGTCCGGGCGTCCCCTTTGTTATCATGCTGAAGACTTGTGGATCCAGCTGCCACTCGTGGTGATCCATGAGGTTTCTGCTTAGTTCATCTGCCAGAGTATTTTTCCTTCCTGGCAGGAATTGTGCCTGCAGATGTACTTGGTAAGTCAATGCTGTGTCCCACAAAGTCATGGCTAGTCTGCAAAGGGGTAAGAATGTGTGCCCCCCTGCTTTATACACCACATGACCATGGTGTTGTCTGTCTATCAGTAGTTGCCCTGGATGAAGTAGGTTCTTGAAGGCTGTCAGGGCATTTTGAACAGCTAGCATCTCTTTTTGATTGATATGTAGATGCATTTGGCTTGAGGTCCATGTGCCCTGAATGCATCTTCCTGCCATGTGGGCCCCCCAGGCATAACCTGATGCATCCGTTGTTAGTGTCTGCCTGGCTGGGGGTAATGGGAATGGCTGTCCCTTGTTTTGGGGACAAGCCTTCACCCACCATCGAAACTCCTGTTGCAGGCAGGGAATGAGAGTAATCATAGTTTCCAGGCTGTGGCAATGTTGAGTCCAAACACTTTTTAGGTAACATTGAAGTTTCCTTGTATGCAGTCTTGCACATGGAATTAGTAGGATGCAGGATGCCATGAAGCACAAAACCTGCAGAATTTTTCTTGCAGATTACTGGGCCTTTGTTGACAGTATTTTGAAATGGGTAGTCAGTTGCCTTTGTCTGGTGTGAGATAAGCCATCTGGGCAGTTGTATTTAAGCTTGCATCCTGGAATATTATCTCTTGAGAGGGTACTAGTTTTGATTTCTTTTCGTTGACTGTGTACCCCAGGCATGTTAGAAGTCTTTTCACAAACGCCAGATGCTGTAAAAGAATGTCCTTGTTCTCTGCTTGAATTAGACAGTTGTCCAAGTACGGATATATTTGTATTCCTCTGTCTGCAGAATGCAATTACTGGTGCCAGGCACTTTGTAAAGACCCTGGGCGCAGTAGATAAGCTAAAGGGCAGTGCAGAGAATTGGTAATGCATTGAGCCAGCCTTGAATCCGAGGCATCTTCTGCATATTTGTCTGATTGGGACATGCAGGTATGCCTTTTAGGTCTAAAGTCACAAGCCAAGCGTTCTTGCCCAGCATGCTGCTGCAAAGTCAACATCTTGAATTTTGGTATATCCAGGAATGTGTTCAGAATAGATAGGTCCAGTATTGGCTTCCAGGCCTTGTCCTTTCTGGGTACCAAGAACAGTCGAGTAAAATCCTTGTCTGCTCTTGCTCTGGTACTTGTTGAATGGCCCCCATGTCCATGAGGGACAAGACTCGTTTTTGTGCCACTGCCCATTGATTTTATGGCAGATCTAGCCAGCCGTTTGCCTTTGGCAGGGTATGGAAATGGAACTTGTAGCCTTGTGATACGATATTTAGAACCCACTTGTCCTGGGTTATAATGTGCCAATTTTGATTAAAAAAGTGCTAATTTTCCCCCTAAGGGTGCTGCTAGGAGATGAGTGCTTGGTGCAGGCAGGGGAAGTCACTGGGACTGTTTCCTGTATGTTTGTGATCTGTCTTCTCCAACTTTGGAGGTAGAAGCACCCCATTGCTTTGACCTGTATGAACCTTGCGCCTGGGGATCTGCCTGTAGGGCTTCTGGATCTGCCCCTTTGAGGTCTCTGACACAGGAAAGGACCAATTCTTTGTTGGCCAGTGTCTACTAAACCTGGGTGGCTGTACTTTTAAAAAATCTGACAGTTTACATAGATTTAGCTTTGTCCTCCATTTTCTTTAACACCTCTTCTGCCTTGACACCAAACAAAGTATCGTGCTGTAAAGGTGCATCTAATAATTTAACTTTGACATGATCAGGCAGATTTTGTTCCTTTAACCAAGCATGCCTCCTAATTACAAAATCCGTAACTGCGGCCCTGCAGGAGGCCTCCAAACAATCAAAACCACATTGCAAAGTATACTTTCCAACGTGTTCAGCTGCATGCAATAAATCCTGCATTTCCTTGTTTTCTGCACAGAGTTTAACAACATTTTCTGTTTAAGCAATGTCATGACATGTTGTTGATATTTGAGCATATGAAATAGACAGTTTAAGGCCCTTACAGCCAAGGTAGCAGATGTGTAAACCTTTTTTCCCCATCTATCCAGTGCCGTAGAATCTCTGTCAGAGGGGGTAGGGTTTTTTGCAGCGGAAGCCTCAACTCCTTTGCGACCCTGTGAAATAGTTTCGGGGTCTGCAGCAGGGTTTTTAAAAAGGAAATTATGAGAGTCAGGAACCCTGTAATATCTGTCAGGCTTAACAGGAGCTGGAGGTAAGGAGTCAGGGGTAAGACTAGACTCTGAAAACACATCTACAATGTCTAACACAGGTGGAATGGCTAGTGGCCTGTGTTGAGGAAGTAAAAGGAAATCCCTGAGCGCCTCTTTAGATTCTGAAAAATCTTGGTTCTCCCAGTGGAAATGCTCCCTCATGGTATGTAAAGTTTCCCCAAAAAAATAATCCTCAGTAGGAGAAGCTGAAGGTATAGACTTTCTTCAGCATCAGAATCCTCATGGGGGGGGAAGAGAATATTCCTGATCAGAAGAGAATCAGAAGAAATGGAAATCTGATCTGAAGATTCATAGTCAGTCTCTTGCCTAGGCCTCTTAGGAGGGGGGTGGGAACCCCTGATCAAGGTAATCAAGTCTTCGGCCAATTTGAGCATCTGTTTTTTGGGCAGAGGCCTGACTACGTGGCTCTTGAGTTTGTTTCTTTGCTTTAGTCTTTGCCTTTGCAGTCGGTTTAATGTAAAGATGTTTAGGTCTGAATACACCCTCAAAAGCCGGTGCCTGCTCAGCGGCTCCGGACCCATCTGAAGGAATAGTATCCAAGGTTCAAATACCTTGAGTTTCCAGCGGCATGGCCGACTCCACGTGGGAGTCGGTAGCATCCTGCGACTCTAAAGTAGCGGGTGTCAGGGGCTGCAAAAGCACCTCACTGAGAACCGGCGAACTGGTGACTGGCTTAGGAGAACCTTCGTCGGTTTTGGGCCTCGGTTGTCCATCTCTCCTTTTCTTTGCGTTTTTTGTGAACTCCGGTAGTCAGATGGCTATCCGATGTCATTTCTGGATAATTAAACCTGCGTCCAAAATAGTTTAAAGCAAAATCATACAGACACTTAATAGTGCGTTGGTTAAATCTAGCACAAAACAGACAACCAGAAACGTTGTGATCAGGGCCTAAGCAAGGAATACATTAAGAATAAAAATCCTTATGAGGTATTTGCTTTCCACAAGAAATAAAATTTACTTTTTCTGACATCGGTCTGGAGCAAGAAAAAAGTTTCCCCAACGGGGTACTTAGCTTTATTGAAGACTTCGGATATGAAACTCGAACACTAAAATCTCAGGAGTCGGCCGACCGGCACTTGCGAACTGCTTCTGCTTTGGGCACCGCGCGGCAAGAAAGACTAAAGAAAATGGTGTTGGCTGCTTCTTTTATACCCCTGACGACCTGACATCAGGGAAGGGGCGACAGCAGCCAACGCAGGACCCAAGACTTTGGAATTCAGGCTGACTGAGGGCAACCTGCCAGCAGGATTACCCAAATGAAATGACTGCAATAGTGAAACACTACCAACATTCCTGGCTTTCCCAGTGGAAATGCTCCCTTAGAGTATGTAAGGTTTCCCCAAAAGAAAAATCCTCAGGAGGGGAAGCAGAAGGAATAGAGTCCTCTGCATCAGAATTTTCATAAGTAGTTAAGGGCAAATCCAGATAATCAGAAGAATCAGAAACAACAATCCAGATCAGAAGATTCATAATCAACTTCAGTCCTAGGCCTCTTAGAGGGGGGGGTTTGGCTACCCCTGATTAGAGTTATTAGATCTTCAGCCATTCTTATTTGTATTTTACGCATAGAGCCCTGAGCATGTGGTCTGGGTGTCGGTTTTTTAGACATGGATCAAGATTTAGGCCGAAGTAAAGGAGGAGGCGTTGATTTAATATGCAAGTCCGTAGGCCTGAATATACCCTCAGAAGCCGGTGCCTGCACAGCAGGCTCTGGACCCATCCAAGGTAGAGACATCCGCGGGTTCCATAGCTGAAGCATCGTGCGGCATACTGGGCTCTGAAAGAGTCTCAGTAGAGGCCTGCTAATCAAATGTAGCGGGCATCAGGGGCGGTGAAAGCACCTCACTGAGTACCGGCGAACTGGCGACTGGCTTATGGGAAGTCTCATCAGCAGTTTTGGACCTTGGCGGCCTCTCTCTGTCTTTATCTTTGCGTTTTTTCGGAATCCCGGTAGTCGGATGGATTACTGACATTTCTGGACAATTCAACAAAGAACCGAAATATTTAGTGGCGAAAATATACCGACGTTTAGTGCACTGATTAAATAAAGCACAAAACCGACAGCAAGGTACGTCATGGTCAAGGCCTAGGCAAGGAATACAGTACGAATGAAAATCTTTGAGGTATTTGCTTTCCACAAGTAATGCAATTATTACCTTTTACTGACATCGGTAAGGAGCAAGAAAAAGTTTTCCCAGCAGGGTACTTGGTTTTAGTTGAAGACTTCGGTTCTGAAACTCAAAAACGAAAATTTCAGCAGTCGGCTGACCAGCACTTGCGAACTGCTTCTGCTTCGGGCACCGCACAGCAAGAGAGACTGATGTAATGGCATCGGCTGCATGTTTTATACCCTTGACGACATGGAAGAAGGGACAGCAACTGGCGCAGCACCCAAGACTTTGTTAATCGGGCCAACTGAGGGCTACCTACCTGCAAGCAGATAACCTAAATGTAATGATGCAACAGTGAAACAAAGAACACCCTCTGCCTCAGATAAGGCCTCCGAGAAATGAGTTTTTAGCAGACCTGATGAGATTAATTTATTTTTACGCTCTGCTACGGTACGAGCACTGAAGCCCTTACAAAACTCGCATGGAGGTTGAACCTGCAAGTGAGCAACTCCCAGACAGTACATGCAGGAGAGATGCCCATCAGAATTAGGCATCTTCCTGCAACATTTATCACACTGTTTAAAACCAGTGGTGCCTTTTTTTATCAGACATCATCCAATAAAAAACAATTCGAGATACAGAAGTCCACACAAGACCTGGCTTAAGTTTATAGATATATATATATATATATATATATATATATATATATATATATAAAGTTTATATATATATATATATTAAGTTTATATATATATATATATATATATATATATATATATATATATATATATATATATATATAAAAAACACTATAAAAAAATATATATAGCTATAGATATATATGGGGTGTTTGTAACAGACATGGATAAAATGTGCTATCCAATTGGAAATGGCTTGTTTTGATATGGCCTTGCCCTCTGCCCCTGCCGCAAAGCTGACCAGTAACTGGTCAGATTTCCTGAAGGACTTAGTCCTATCCAGGTAGAATCTGAGCTGTCTGTGCACATGTAGAGTGCAGGATGCTTCCCCCCTTATTTTGAGGTGTAGGGAAAAAGGTGGGCAAATACATTGGTTGAGAGCCACACTGGAGACTACTTTAAGCATGAAAGTAGGGTTAGTCCTGAGGGAGACCCTGTCAGCATGTAAAATGATGAAGGGTTCCACAGCCATGAGTGCTTGTAGCTCAGACACTCTTCTACCTGAAGCGATGGGCAGAAGCAAGGCTGTTTTCCAAGAGAGGAATTTTAACACTGCTGAAGCTGCAGGTTCAAGGGGGGGGGGTGAGCTTTTCCAACACAAAGTTATGGTCCCAAGCAGGAGTAGGGGCTCTTCTGGGTGGCCTTAAGTTGTTAGCCCCTCTAAGGAACTGCTTGATGAGGGGGTGTGAAAATATAAGTGGCTCTGTGCTGTAATGAACAGAAATGGCAGAGGCATGGATTTTAATAGAAAAGTAGGCTAGGTCCTGTGAAGCTGGTCTGCTAGGTAATCCAGGATGAGAGGTAAGGAGGGCTGTGCTGGTTCAGCTCCTTTATCCTGGATCCAGGAGCAATAGCTTTTCCACTTGTCAGCATAGGATTTTTCTAGTGCTGGGTCATCTGGCTTCAAGTATAATGTCCAGGACTTGCTTACTCAGGCTGGCCACTGGAGGAGAGGTCAAGGAATAAGCCAGGCTGCCAGGTTCAGAGTCTGCAATTGTGGATGCAAGAACTCTCCCTTTTTCTGCGTCAGGAGAGTTGGAATCTGAGGGAGGTGCCACGGAGGCAACAGTGACAGGCTATGCAACAGTGGGTACCAGTGCTGGCGTGGCTTGGTCTTTTCTCCCTTATTTTGAGTAACACCCTTGAAAGAAGAGGTAGAGGAGAAAATGCATAGATAGAGAGGTTTACCCACTGCAAGGATAGGCCATCCACTTTCCAGGCCTTGCTGTGAGGTTCCCTGGTACAGAATTTGCGGAGCTGAGAGCTGTGAGAGCCAAATAGGTCCACCTTCGGGGTACCCCATTTCTGGGTTAAGAGGCTGAAGGCGTTGTGGTTTAATTGCCACTTTTGTGGGTCGAGGAGATTTCTGCTTAAGTTGCCGGCCAGAGAGTTTTGGTTGCCTGACATGAATTGTGCTAGCAAGTGAATCTGCATGGCTGAAGCAGTGTGCAAAAGGGTCATGGCTAGCCTTAGTGGGTAAGAGTGGGTTCCTCCCTGCTAGTTGATGTACCACATCACCATGGTGTTGTCTGTTTTGATTAGTAGGGGTCCTGGGAAGAGTAGGGGTCTGAAAGTTGTCAGAGCATGCTTAACAGCTAGCATCTCTTTTTGGTTGATGTGCAGATGAATTTGATTTGGGCTCCAGTGGCGGTGAATGCACCTGCCGTTCAGGTGTGCACCCCGGGCATAGTCTGATGTGTCTGTGGTTACTGTATGGACAGCGTGGGGTTGTGAAAAAGGAAGTCCCTTGTTGTGGTTGCATGCTGCTGCCCACCAAAGAAAATCTTTCCTTAGACAAGGTATCACAGGTGTAATAGTTTTCAGGTCCTGAGAATGTTGACACCAAATGCTTTTTAAGTACCACTGAAGTTTCCTCATATGCAGTCTGGCATACGGAATTAGTAGAATGCGGGAGACCATGAACCCTAGAGCTTGCAGGATTTTCCTTGCAGATAACTGGGTTCTGGTGGCCAGTTGAGAGAAGTAGCCTGTCAGGCTTGTTTTTCTGGAGTAAGGAATGCCATCTGGGATGCTGTGTTCAGGCTTGCTCCCAGGAATATAATTTTCTGACTGGGGACTAGTTTGGATTTCTTTTCATTTATAGTGTATCCCAGTGAGGTCAGTAGGTGCTTTACAAATGTCAGGTGCTGCAACAGCTTTTCCTGACTGTCTGCCTGAATCAGGCAATCGTCCAAGTAGGGGCAAATCTCTGTCTACAAAAAGCAATGGCTGGAGCCAGGCATTTGGTGAAAACTCTGGGAGTAGTGGATAAGCCAAAGGGAAGTGCAGAGAACTGATAATGCATAGATCCTGCCCTGAAACATAGACATTTCCTACAAGAGTCTCTGACTGGGATGTGCAGATAGGTCTCTTTTAGGTCTAGAGTGGCTAACCAGGCATCTTTGGATAGCATAGGAAGAAGCTCCTGGAGAGTGAGCATTTTGAATTTTGGTATCACCAAGAAGGTATTTAGAATGGATAGATCTAGGATTGGATGCCAGGTGCCCTCTTTTCTGGGTACCAGGAAAAGTTTGGAATAGAAACCTTAGCCTATCTGGTCTGCAGGAACAGGCTGAATTGCCCTCATGGAGAGCAGGGAATGAACTTGTTTTTGTGCCTCTGCCCACTGGTTTAGAGGAATATCTGGGAAACCTTTTGGGGTTTGCAGTGTGTGGAAACAAAATTTATAACACTAGACACTATGTTGAGGACCCATCCATCGTTGGTGATGGAGGCCCAGTTTTTTGCATGGGAGGCAAGGTTTCCTCCTAGGGGCATAAGCAGGTGGGCAGAGTTACGAGGTTGAGTTGAAAAGTCATTGTGAATTCTTTCCATAAGGGGGTGGCTTAGCACTCCCTGTTTTAGAAGTGGAAGTACTTCCTTGCTTAGATCTCTGCAAACACTGAAACTGTTGTCTGGGGGGGGGGGGGCTGTTTCCCTAGGTCTAAGTCTGAGGTAGCCTTGAGGGGGCTGGAAAGGACCAATGTTTTGAGGGGCAATGCCTACTGAATCTTGGAGCCTGCACAGACTTTAGCTTTTTCTTCCAGCTTGTTTAGAACCTCTTCTGCATTGGTGCCAAACAGATTGTCTTCGTTCAGCTGTGCGTCCAATAATTTTGGTTTGACATGGTCTGGCAAGGTCTGTTCCTTAAGGCAAGCATGCCTTCTAAGTACAGAACTTGTGACTGCTGCCCTGCAGGATGCTTTTACATCATCAAAAAAGAAGTTATGTTCTTACCATAACTTTCCATGTGAGTTGTTCATCTCGCCTTTTTGTTCTTACATGTGGGTTCGGAGCTGATCCCTCGGCTCCGAGTCGGCCGCTTTTCAAGCTCAAACTCTCAGAGAAGCTCGAGACACAGTATATACCCCATGATGCTCTACTGTAAACCCCAGATCTAGTATGCTGCACCCGAAGACCGCCAAAAAAAAATAAGCACTGCAGTACCTACCTATCTAGGTACCTCTAGATTTACAGAAAGGAAAAACAGTCTGTCTTCAGGAGACAGGCTGACAAGATAAACCAATCCGCCAAATGCAACCATTCTTCTCACTAGGAGGGGGAAGGTGGGAGGGAATGTAACAACAAAAAGGCGAGATGAACAACTCACATGGAACGTTATAGTAAGAACATAACTTCTTTATGTGAAGTTGTTCTATCTCGCCGTTTTGTTCTTACACGCAGTGGCCCCAAGCACCCTAATCCTGGGCGGCTCAAGGGAGAACATTCCTGAGCACAGAGGAGCCATAGGAAGCCCTGTCCACTTTGTAATGAGTGATAAATGTATGAGGTTTGGACAAAGTAACAGCTGCACAGATGATATCCAAGGGTAAACGAGCTGCATGAGCTAATGACGTAGAAACAGCCTGGGTAGAATGGGCTTTGACATTAGTCGTTAATGGTCGATTAGTGGAGGAATAAATGAATTTAATGCAATCATAAAGCCACTTAGATAATGTGACTTTTGACACCGCAGAACCTTTCTTGTTCTCCGCGTAGGAGACAGAGTTGATCAGATTGCCTGAAATCTTTCGTTCTGTCCAAGTAGAATCTCAATTGTCTGTCAGCATCAAGCTTGTGGAACATACACTCCAGTCTGTTGGAATGATGTCTAAAAAAAAAAAACTGGGAGCTCAATGGACTGATTTAAGTTACCTTTGGAGCAGACCTTAGGAAGAAAGGTAGGACTTGTCCTGAGGGACACCCTATCAGGGTGGAAGATCAAATATGGAGGCCTGAAAGATGGAGCTTGGAGTTCAGAGACCCTACGCGCAGATGTAATGGCTGCCAGAAATATTGTTTTCCAAGACAAACTTCAAATCACAAGATGACGCGGGTTCGAAGGGGGTAAGCATCAATTGGGATAAGACAAGATTCAAATTCCAGGGAGAAACAGGGTGTTTGATAGGTGGTCTGAGATTATGGGTCCCTTTCAAAAAGGCTTTACATAGTCTGTGGGACATGATGTTAGATCTGTTAAAACCTACATGAAAGTTGGAAATGGCAGCTAATTGAACCCTTAAGGTGGCAGCTGCTGCGCCATCATAGAACTAGGAGGACAAGAACTCTAATATGGTATGAATAGGCACAACATATGGGTCAATGTCGTGGTGAGAAGCCCAGTGAACAAATCGTTTCCATTTGCTATTATATAGCTTCCTGGTTCACAGTTTATGAGAGGAAACTATAATATGTTGGACCGCAGAGACAAATCTTGAGACCTGGCTAATATGGGAATTGGAGCAGCCAAGCTGTCAGTTTTAGGGAGATGAGGGAGGGATGAAGAACTCCCGACGAATGAGTCAGAAGGTCTGGCACTGGGTCCAGAACCCATGGTTCTTCCACTTGATACTTCTGTAGAAAGGGGAACCAAATCTGACGAGGCCAAGATGTGGCTATCAGAATAACAGTCCTTCCCAGACATTTGGCTTTCTGTATGAACTTGGGAATTAGAGGAATTGGTGGGAAGGCATAGCCCGGGGGCCAATTGTGTACAAGCGCGTCCCTCGGGTTGCTCCCCGGTGGGGGATTAAGGGCAAAGTAGCTTCTGAATTTGGCATTCATTGGAGATGCAAATAGATCGCAGCAAGGCTGGCCCCACCTGCAGAAAATCTTGTCCGCCACCTGTTGTTTGAGGGACCACTCGTGAGGCAACAGGATGGCCCTGCTCAGATTGTCCGCTATCACGTTGGAAGACTCCGGGATGTGTGTTATCAAAAAGCACCTAGTGGATAAAGCCCACTGCCAAATTCTTAGGGCAACTCGGCATACGGGATACAATCTGGTTCCCCCTTGCTTGTTGATGTACCAGACTACTGACATGTTGTTCATCTGAATTGCAACTGTCCCTGAAGGAAGACAGTCGTGAAAGTGTTGCAACGCCAGGAACACCACTATCAGCTCCAGTACATTTATATGCAAATGTGATTCCATGCTCGACCAAGTACCTTGGACAGTCTTTCCCTGAAATAGCCCCCCCCCACCCTATCAGGGAAGCATCCGTGGTCGCTGTGGGTTGGGGGAGAACAAGGGGACGTCAGACTACTACCTGCTCGCTGTTCAGCCACCAATTGAGATCCTTCTTGCAAATATTTGTTAAAAGAATCTCATGCGACATCGGCAGCTGCTGGCAAGACCATTGTGTGAAGAGTAACCACTGGAGTATCCGCATGTGCATGCATCCCTTCGGGACTGCTATTAGCGTCGCTGCCATTGTGCCTAACAGCTTCAATAACTGGGATGCAAGAGCTTTGTTCTGGGTCAACAGACTGGACAATTGACTTTTTAGGGATAAGATTCTTGTTTGAGGCAACCTGATCCTTGAATTGACAGTGTCTAGCTCTGCTCCTATAAAGGTAATACGCTGCAAGGGCGATAACGCAGATTTTTCGAAGTTTAAGGTTAAGCCAAACTGGGAACACAGGTTGATAGTGTAGTCTCTTGTATGAATTAGTTGATGCCTGGTGGTGGTGGTGGTGAGGAGCCAGTCGTCCAGATATGGAAACACCCAGAATCCCAAGCGTCTCAGGTGAGCCGTGATCACTGCCATACATTTGGTGAACACTCTGGGGGCTGTGGTGAGACCAAAGGGCAGGGCTCTGAATTGGTAATGACTGGCCCCCAGCCGGAAACGCAAGTGATCTCTGGATGATCTGGCCATTTTGATGTGGTAGTATGCATCCTTGAGATCTATAGAGCACATCCAATCGCCCGTTTCTAGAAACGGAAGTATCGATTGAAGCGTGACCATCTGGACCTTTTCCTTCTTGACAAAGGTGTTGAGTTTGCTGAGGTCTAATATGGGCCTCCAGTCCCCTGTTTTCTTTGGAACTAAAAAGAACCTTGAGTAAGTTCCGGATCCTATCTGGTCCGCTGGGACTGGCTGGATGACGCTTGTCTAGCAGGTTTTGAATCTCTATGGCTGCTAGTTTTCGCAGAATGGGTGGAACGTCTGGAATACTTGTACACATGGGAGGGAATTTTGTAAAGGGAATGTAGTAACCTCTGGAAATTATGCTTTTTACCCAAGAATCCATTGTAATGTTTAGCCAGGCATTTGGGTATAAAGCCAAGCGACTGCCTCCAGAGCAGGACAGCCGGGCTTCCTTTCAGGAATGTTGATAGGGCTTTACCAGAGAACTGCTCCCCGTCACCCTGATTTTGCGGACCCCCTCTGCCGTTTGGACGGTGTCTTCCATTTTTACCCCCCCCCCCCCTTCTGCTCCTAGAGGGGGTATCAGTAGGTGTGTTCTGGAAAGCTCCTTGGGGCTTTCGAAACCACATTTTTCCACTTCGTTGCCCTTTGGGGTATGGTCTACTTGGAGTGGAAAAATGGACTCCTACAGCAGACAGAGTCTTTCCTTCTTGTTCACACCTAGTAAGCGTCTCCTTAACTTTAGGCTCGAACAAGGTGGAACCATCGAATGGGGTACTGACGAATGAAGACTTGAAGGCTTCCGCGAAGGAGCAAAGGCACATCCGGGACCGTCTCCGAAGAGCTATCTCTGAACCTGCAGCCCTACTAGAGCCATCGGCGGCATAAGAAATGAGCCGCATGGATGCGTTGACTATAGAATTGAGGGTGTTGAGTTGTGCTTTCACTTTCTCAGAAACTGCATCAGCTGTGTTACCCTGTAGAGTATCTCCCAGCTCTTTAAGGAGATCTCGCTGAAGGCGGGTAAAGTGAGTTAGGTAGTTGAGCGATCTCATGGAAAATGCCGCAGAACTAAATATGCATTTCCCATACCATACCGGTCCATCGTCCTAGAATCCCTATTAGGAGGATGGACAGAAGAGGAGGTTTCCGACATCTCTTTCCTGGTGGGTGCAGCCACCATGGCATCAACCGGGACTCCCTTGGTGAGACAGGCCTTGTCAGCAGGGGAAGTAATGAACTTTTTGGGCCTCCGAGGGACCGGTTCCACTGAATCCGGGGACTCCCCACGCCCTTTGAGCAACCAAATCCATTAGTTCGAAGGGATGAGTAACCCAGGAGGTGGATGGTTGAGACCCAAAGGCCTTCAGGAGTACCGACTCATCCTCAGTAGGGGCAAGGGACTGCCAATCACCCCTCTGCCTTAAGATCTCCAATATGTCTGCAAATGAGACATCCTCTGAGGGGAATTGTGGGGACCCTTCTGATTCCTCTAAGTCGGTGTCTGATGTGAGAGATTCCTGTGGGGAATCCAAGTGCCTCCTCTTGCACAGTCTCTTCCTAGGTACTTCATCAGTGGGAGCGTCCGGTGAAGTCCCTGTAGAGGATGGGCCGCCCAATGGGATATCTGAGGCTTGGTAGGGACCTGTGGGGAAGATACAGAACGTGGCCCCTTTAGGGGGAGGGGAAGGAAGATCTGAAGAGGTAGTGGTCTTAGAAGACATGACCTTCCTCATGGCATCGAAGGCACCAGAATCCCAGTCCGAGAAGTCTGCCGGCTCCGAAGAGGACGGCAGCCCTCCCCGAGCAGAGACCCCACTCTCCAATCCAGAGGCTGAAGCCCCGAGGGGAAGGGTCGGAACTGAAGTCTCTGACTCTCCACCCCAGAACCAGCGAGGGAGTGTCGGGTCCGAGACTCCCCAGTCAAAACCAAGGAGATTAAGGTCGACAAAGCTGGATCGAACCTCGGCTCCTAGGGCTCTACCAACATCGGTTCTTTCTGCCCCGGCTCCGAGAGTTCGATTGGCCTCGGAGGAGGAGTAGAGAGTAGGACTAGGATTTCAGGCTTTGAAGCACAGTGGCTCGAAGCAGAAAGCATTTTGGCCAGGGCCGGGTTCTCTAGCAATCTCTTAACCACGCGGTCCACGTCCACATCAGATAACCTTGAAGAATGAGTCGAAGGGGCCGAAGACGGCACCGACTGAAGAATCGGAGACTGAGGAGTCTCCAACACCGGATCCACAACTGGACTCAGAGATAAAGGTTCGGTACACGGTTCCAAGGGCTGTGGAACCGATGATCGAACCATACTGGAGGAGCTGGGAGCCAAGGACATGGGCTCCGAGGACCCCTTGAACAACTTCGACCCGTTCGAAGCCTTGGAAGAAAGGTCGGTCTTGTCCAGCGCAGCCTGAAAATCAGGCTTCAGGAGTCCTCTATCCACCAGCTTTCTGCGCCTTTCCAGAAGAACCCTGGCACTAAAGGAGTGGCAGATAGAGCACACTTCCTGCAAATGAACAGATCCTAAACAGTACACACAGGTGCGGTGGTTGTCTGTCAGACATTTTCTGGCCGCACACACACCTTTTGAAGCCAGACTTCTGCTTCTGACATTTTAGTAAAAGAGAGAGGAAATATATATGTTCAGATCCCTGAACTCAATACTATGAGTATATCAAATACAAAAAATGTTATTGAAATATTTTTTAACATTAACTCTCTACAGAACTATCTAATCTCTAAATGTTCTAACTAATTTTAAACTACCACTAATAATTTTAGCACACACAAAGGAGCTGACAGAGCCCTGTCACGCCCAAAAAACGAAGAAAGGCCTAGAAAAAACAGCCATCAAGAAAAACACTCCAAAAATATACCAGATCTACACACTAACTATAAACTCTATTTTTTTAAAGAAAACACTAGCTAACAATACAAGATAAAAATAGAATTAACACTGGCCCGAGCTTCCTCAGAGTCTGTAAATCCGCTGCAGCGGCAAACTAGATCTGGCATTTACAGTAGAGCATCATGGGATATATTCTGTGTCTATAGCTTCTCAGAGTTTGAGTTTGAAAAGCAGCCGACTCGGAGCCGAGGGATCGGCTCCGAACCCACGTGTAAGAACAAAACGGCGAGATACAACTTCACATCCCACATTACAGGGTATGCTTACTAACTTGGCTTGCAGAATGCATAAGCTCCTGCAATTCTTTATTTTCTGGACAGTCAGCGAAGGAAGATAGTTTTTGTTTAATAAGTTTCATCGTATGTTGCTGGTATTTCAGCATGTGGAATTGAAAATGTAATGCTCTTTTGGCAAGAGTTGCAGGGGTGTATACTTTTTTACCCCATCTGTCTAAAGCTCGGCATCCCTGTCTGAGGGGGTGATATTCTTAGCTGTGGTTGCTTTTATTCCCTTAGGTCCTTGGGAGATGACCTCTGGGTCAGCAGCAGGATTTTTGAAAAGAAATTTGTGAGAGTCAGGGACTCTGTAGTACCGGTCAGGTTTCCTGGAAGCAGGAGGTACAGTATCAGGAGTTAGACTGGATTCCATAAAAATATCATCCAGAACAGGAGGAATAGTTAAGGGTCTGTGCTGTGGTAAATCTAAAAATTCCCTGAGCCTCTTTTTGGACCGTGGATAAAAACTGTTCAGCAAACTCCGACCGACGCCTAAGCGTTCGTCGGTTGAAGGAAGCACAGGCTAAACAAGCTGCTACGTCGTGGTCTGGGCCTAAACAAGGTAAACAGTAAGAGTGGAAATCTTTATGAGGTATTTGTTTCCCACAAGTTAAACAGTTATTCACTTTTTCTGACATCAGCTGAGGCAAGAAAGAGTCCCCAACGGGGTACTTAGCTTTTTAGAAGTATTCGGTAGTAGTAATCTCTGGATCTGACCGACCGGCACTTGCGAACAGCTTCTGCTTCGGGCGCCACGCGGCAAGAAAGACTGAGGAAAATGGCTGATGCCTTTATACCCGAAGACCAGCAGAGATGACGTCGGGTGAAGTGCAACACCAGCCGAGGCCAGACCCAGACTTTGGAATCCGATCAAGGGCTGCCTGACGACAGGACAACCCATTTGTAAGGACTGCAGATGCATCCTTGAAGGACATCAGGAGGAATAGTTAAGGGTCTGTGCTGTGGTAAATCTAAATATTCCCTGAGCCTCTTTTTGGACCGTGGATAAACCTGGCATTCCCAATGGAAATGCTCTCTCACAGTATGTAGGGTTTCACCAAAAGAAAAATCCTCTGGAGGAGAGGCTGAAGGAATGGATTCCTCTGCATCTGAATCATCATAAGCAGATAAAGGCATGTCTTCATAATCAGAAAAGTACAGTTTTTTACCTACCATAAATGTAGATGTCCGATAGGAATGCATCTGCAGTCCTTACAAATGGGTTGTCCTGTCGTCAGGCAGCCCTTCGGTCGGCCGGATTCCAAAGTCTGGGTCTGGCCTCGGCTGGTGTCGCACTTCACCTGACGTCATAGCTGCAGTTATTCGGGTATAAAGGCATCAGCCGACGCCATTTTCCTCAGTGTTTCTTGCCCCAGATGCCAGGTGCCCTCTAGGAAGGCTAAATTTGGATAAATGCAAATGATTCCAAATAGTAGAAGCAAACAAAAAATAAGCATGTATGTATATATATACAAACAAATACACCATAATAGATTCCCCCAGCTAGCTACAAGATGGGCAAATACCCTAGGAGTACCACAGAGGGGAAGGAGGGTGGGTAATCCTGACTGCAGATGCATTCCTATCGGACATCTACATTTATGGTAGGTACAAAACTGTACTATGTCCTTCAAGGATGCATCTGCAGTCCTTACAAATGGGTAGAATACCATAGCCAAACTGGGGGAGGAGGAGAAATAAAATTATGGTGTAGTTAAGATCCCTTGCAAAACAGCAGTGGCAAAACCTGCTCGGGATCTGGAGTATAAAGGTAAATTATAATGCTTGGCAAATGTATGCACGGAGCTCCAAGTAGCAGCCTCTAAAATGTCTTTGGTAGCCACTCCTCGTAGAAAAGCTGTGGTAGTGGCTGTAGCCCTTGTAGAGTGAGGCCTGATGTTTTCTGGAGTTTTCTTTCCATGGTAGGAGTAACAAAATCTAATGCAGTTTCCTATCCACTTAGAGATGGTCTGTTTTGAAATTGCTTCCCCTTCCATTCCTGTTGCATATGCTACCAGTAGCTGGTCAGTTTTCCTATTGGCCTTGGTCCTGTCCAGGTAGTAGCGTAGTTGTCTATGCACATCCAAGGTATGCAACAGTCTTTCTCCCCTGTTCTGTGGGTTGGGGAAGAATGTAGGTAGGTGGATAGCCTGATTCAAAGATACTCTGGAGACCACCTTAGGCATAAAAGTAGGATTAGTTCTCATGGATACTCTATCTTGATGGAAGATCAGGAAGGGCTGTACTGCCATTAGTGCCTGTAGCTCAGATACCCTTCTTGCTGAAGTGATTGCCAACAGGAAAGCAGTTTTCCATGATAAGAATTGTAATTCTGCTGTTGCTGCTGGTTCGAAAGGAGGAAGTGTCAATTTTTCTAGCACAAAGTTCAAGTCCCATGCTGGCAATGGTGGCTTCCTAGGAGGTTTTACATTTTAATTCCTCTCAGAAACTGCCTGAGCAGAGGATGTGAGAAGACTGGAGGATCCAAGTCGTATTCTGCTGAAATAGCTGATGCATGAATCTTGATGGAAGAATAGGACAGGCCTTTGTGGAAGAGCTCTGCCAAGTATTCCAGGATGTTGGCTATGTTCACCAGTGACACATTTTCTCCTTTTGCAGTACTCCAAATGAAATATCTTTTCCATTTTGCTGAATAATTTTTTCTTGTTGAGGGTCTGCGAGCCTCCAAGATAATGTCTTTAACCCTTTGGGATAAATTTAGGTTATTTGTTGTTATGCAATGTTCCAGGCAGTCAGCTGCAGTGTTTTCAGGTTTGGATGCAGGGTGTTGTAGTTGTTCTGTGTTAACAGCAAGGGAACAAGGGGTAGAGGCCATATTTGTTCCCGAGACATGCTCCTCAGTAATGGGTACCAATGTTGTCTTGGCCAGTCTGGAGCTATCAGAATGATCCTTGGACGGTCCTCTTTGATCTTCAATAGCACCTTGTGCATCAAAGGAAGTGGTGGGAATGCATATGCTGTCAGGTTTTTCCAGCTGAAAGATAGGGAGTCCACCTTCCAGGCAAGTGGGTGGAACGTCCTTGTGCAGAATTTCTTTAGTTGGTGATTGCGTGGGGATGCAAATAAGTCTATTTGTGGGAGCCCCCATTTTCTTGTAATGGTTTTGAAGATGTCCGGATGCAGCATCCATTCGTGGGCATCCGTGGTAGTTCTGCTTAGTATGTCTGCTAGAATGTTTTCTTTTCCTGGTACAAAAATTGCTTGTAACTGAATGTTGTAGCTCAGGGCCACATTCCAGAGGTCCATTGCCATCCGGCATAGAGGGTAAGAATGTGTGCCTCCCTGTTTGTTGATGTACCACATAACTGTGGTGTTGTCCGTCCTTATCAACAGTTGACCTTCTCGAAGAAATGGTCTGAATGCCTGAATTGCCAGTTTTACTGCCAGCATTTCCTTTTGATTTATGTGTAGGTGCAGCTGGTCTTGAGTCCATAAACCTTGAATGCACTTGTCCAGCATGTGGGCCCCCCAACCGAGATCTGAGGTGTCCGTTGTGATGGTTTGGCTTGGTTGAGTGTTGTGGAAAGGCAATCCTTTGTTTGATTGACAGGCCTGAGCCCACCATTGGAATTCTTGCTTCAGGCATGGAATTATTGGAATTTGGGTTTCTAGGCTGTGCTTGTGCTGAGACCATAAATTCCTTAGGTACCACTGTAACTTTCTCATATGCAGTCTGGCATGTGGAACCAATATTATGCAGGATGCCATGAAACCCAAGGCTTGCAGAACTTTTCTTCCTGTTAGATGATTCTGCTTTGTTAATGCCAAGAAGTAGAGAGGGAGTTGCTCCTGTTTTTCTACTGTTAGGAATGCCATTTGTTTCGTTGTTTCCAGCTCTGCACCCCAAAAGGTTATCCTTTGGGATGGTATCAGTCTTGACTTTTTTATATTGACTGTGTATCCCAGAGCTTGTAGTAGGTAAATGACCCTTTTCAAGTCTTCTGCAAGCTTGTTTTTGTTGTCCGCTTGTATCAGGCAGTCGTCCAGGTAAGGGTAGATTTGGATTCCCTGAAGCCTGCAATGAGCAATTACTGATGCCAGGCATTTCGTGAACACTCTGGGCGCAGTAGATAAGCCAAAGAGCAATGCTGAGAATTGATAATGCTCTGATCCTGCAAGAAATCTGAGGTATCTTCTGCAATTTGGTCGTATGGGGACGTGCAGGTATGCCTCCTTGAGATCTAGAGTTACCAGCCAAGACTCCTTGCCCAGCATGGGAAGAAGCTGCTGTAGGGTCAGCATTTTGAACTTTGGAACAATGAGGAATGTGTTTAAAGCGGATAGGTCGAGAATAGGTCTCCATTTGCTTTCTTTTCTTGGTACCAGGAAGAGCCTGGAGTAAAATCCCTGTCCTTGCTCCATAGATGGTACCTTTTCCACAGCTCTCATCCTTAATAATTGAGTTATTTGTTTTAGAGCTTCTGCCTTTTGATTTGGAGGTAGGTTTGGCATTCCTCTCTTCCCTGGTAGAGTATGGAAGTGAAACCTGTAACCTTGGTCTATTGTCTGCAAAATCCACTTGTCTCTTGTGATGTAATGCCAGTTTACTGAAAATAAAGCTAGCTTTCCGCCCAAGGGTGCTTCTAGTTGTTCCCTGGTAGGCGGTGCCAGAGCCAAGTCACTGATTGTCTTGTAGTAGTGGTGGTGGCTGTGTCTGTACCTCGCTGATTGTTACCCTGCCACTGGCGTCCCCTGTAGGCACCCCTGGATTGGCTTCTGCCTCTTGAACGCCTATTCCTGCCTCTCTGAGCTCTGGAGGAGTCTGGAAAGGACCAATTCTTGGAGGGCCAATTCCTGCTAAACCTTGGAGGTTGGACCTGTAAGAAATCTTTCACTGTTTGGACAGATTTTGCCTTCTCTTCCATCTTCTTCAGCACCTGTTGTGCAGGAGAGCCAAACAAATTGATCTTGTCCATGGGAGCATCTAGTAGTTTTGATTTGACATGGTCTGGTAAGGCCTGCTCTTTTAACCACGCATGCCTTCTGATAACTGTGCCAGTCATGGCTGATCTAAAGGAAGCCTCCAGTGCATCATAGCCGCATTTTAAGGAATGGTTACTGACTTGCTGAATGTTATGTACCATCTCCTGAACAGATTTTTTGTCTAATGGTTCATCTGAGGACAGTTTTTTGGTTAACTGGTCTAGCATAAATTCTTGATACTGGATCATGTGGAATTGACAGTTCAAGGCCCTAGCTGAAAGAGTAGCAGAAGTGTAAACTTTTTTACCCCATCTCTCTAAGGACCTGGATTCCCTTTCAGAGGGGAGAGGGTTTTTGGAAGAGGTAGCTGCTACAGCCTTAGGACCCTGGGAGATAGTCTCGGGATCTGCAAAGGGAGCCTTATACAAATGGTAATGCGTATCCGGGACCCTGTAGTACCTATCGGGCTTAGCAGGGGCCGGAGGTAGAGAATCAGGAGCAGTACAAGCATCATTAAATGCATCATCTACAACAGAAAGTACTGGAGGAATGGCTAAAGGCCTATGTTGTGGTAAATGCAGAAAGGTTCTAAGCCTTTTTCTGGAGTCTGAAAAATCCTGGCCCTGCCACTGAAATTGTTCCTCATAGCATGCAAGGTTTCCCAAAGGAAAATTCCTCAGGCAGAGAGGCAGAAGGAATGGACTCTTCAGCATCAGAGTCTTCATAAGGGGAGAAAGGAGCCTCTGGAGGGTTTGTGTTATCTGAATCATCAGAGGAATCATCTGTTGAAACAGGCTCAGGGGGCTCTGCTCTAGGCCTCTTCTCTGGAGGTGGGTGAGAGGCCCTGTCTGGGTGAGGTTGGGATCCCCGGAGTAAAGAAATGAGGTCCTCTGCTAAACTAAGCATTTGTGAACTAGAGCTAGGCCTGTGAGAGGGAATCTTAGCAGGCGCAGATTTAGTTGTTTTAGCTGCTTTGGCCCTGGCAAAGGCCTTAAAGGACATGGATGCAGGTGGCCTAGCAGCTCCACGTGCAGGGGTAGAAATATCCAAGGGGATAGTGTCAGATAATTCCTGAGAAACTGTAAGAGCAGGAGTGATTTCAGAAGCCGATTCCACCAGGTTGGAAGAGGCCTCGGTAGGAGGTAAGTTTTCGGCTGAAGGAAGAACCGCTTGCTCGGTTTCAGCCGAAACCGAGACACTCGCGGTTGGCTTAACCGCGGTTTCGTCCGAAACCGCGGACTGCGAGTGTCGGTCCTTTTCCTTCCGCTTTTTAGATATTTGCGTAGTCGGAGGATCCGACGGCATAATGTAAGCAAAATCGGAGCCGAAAAACTCCTCAGCAAATTCCGACCGGCGTCTAAGCGTCCGTCGGTTAAAAGAAGCACAGGCTAGACAAGCTGCTACGTCGTGGTCTGGGCCTAGACAAGGTAAGCAGTAAGAGTGGAAATCTTTATGAGGTATTTGTTTCCCACAAGTTAAACAGTTATTCACTTTTTCTGACATCGGCTGAGGCAAGAAAGAGTCCCCAACGGGGTACTTAGCTTTTTAGAAGTCTTCGGTAGTAATCTCTGGTTCTGACCGACTGGCACTTGAACAGCTTCTGCTTCGGGCGCCACGCGGCAAGAAAGACTGAGGAAAATGGCGTCGGCTGATGCCTTTATACTCGAATAACTGCAGCTTATGACGTCGGGTGAAGTGCGACACCAGCCGAGGCCAGACCCAGACTTTGGAATCCGGCCGACCGAAGGGCTGCCTGACGACAGGACAACCCATTTGTAAGGACTGCAGATGCATCCTTGAAGGACATCCTCAGTCTCGTTGGACTCTTGGTCAGCTAAAGCTGCTGGGGACAAGTCTCTCTTCCTTTTAGCAAGGGTAGGCTGGCTTTCCCTAATCAGCATAAGGTCTTCTGCCATTTTAAGCATCTGAGATTGAGGCATGGAAGCAGGCGCTTGAGGTTGGGTCAGTTTTTTAAGACGTAGTTCATACTCTGGGCCTTAGAAACTCGATAGTTTTAGAAAGAACTGAAGGCGCAAAAGAAGCTGTTGTTGAATATTGGTAGTGTGAAGAACTTCCTCAGAAGGCGATGCCTACACAGAAAGAGACATCCGCAGGTTCTGTAGTCATAAAAGAGTTTCATGGCATACCAGACTCCGAACGGGTCTCTGTAGCGGCCTGCAAATCCATCGAAGCAGACATCAGGGGCTGCTAAAGTGCCTCAATGAGTATCGGCGAACTGGCGACTAGCTTAATGGAAGCGTCGGCAGTTTTGGACCTGTGCGGTCTGTCTGTCTTTATCCTTAGGTTTTTCTGGAAAAACGGTAGTCGGATGGCTTACCGAAGCCATTTTGGAATACAGAGATAGACAGCACTACGATAAGGGCCTGATGACGTATAGTTCGGGCGTTGAACGAAGCACAAAACTGGCAGCGAGGGACGTCGTGGTCTGGGCCTAAACAGGTGACACAGTAAGAATGGAAATCTCAGTGTGGTATTTGCTCTCCACAGGCGAGACAATTAACTTTTTCTGACATCGGTTAGAGCAAAAAAAAAAAAAGGATCCCCAACGGGGTACTTAGCTTTATTAGACTTCAACTTCAATTTTGGTAACGAAAACTCAGGTAGCGGCCGACTGGAACTCGTGCAAACTGCTTTGGGCTCCTCGGCAAGAAATACTGATGCAATGGTGTCGGCTGCCTGTTTTTTATACCACTGATGACTAGACATCAGTCCTGGAGCGACAGCAACTGATGCAGAAATACTAAACCTCTGGTATTCAGGCCGACTGAGGGCTACCCCTGGCAGGATAACCCAAGTGTGAAGACTGCAACAGTGAAACAAGTATCAAGCAGATAGTTGCCACTAACTAATGGTGCAGCTGCCCAGTCCCATAAGGGAACCAACCACAGGCTCTCTCTTAGGATGACCACACCTGCCCACCCTACATCAGCTATGACAGACACCCAAACTAACTGAACTAAAGCTGTAGGCACTGCTTTTATCCCTTCTACACCACAGGAGCCATCTCTATCCCCAATCCCACTTGTAAAAGTTTAACCCCCCCATATCCAACCTGAATAATTTTGTTTTTAACAATAAAACATTCGAATGATTAAGAAATACCCTCTCCACTTGTCACCACTGTACAGAAGAGTTCGCCATCACCAGTAGCAAGACAAGACAACTTTGCCTTTGCTCACCATGACCAGCACGATAATTATGTCTTAGCTTTAACCTCATGGTAGTCATCTGAAGTTCAAGGAAAAACTGCAGGTACAGAAAGCATATACAGTTATAAACATGTTTTGGAATAACTTGTGCTCTTGTTTTAATTTTGAGTAAACAGATAAAGTCATAGAAAATCATTACTAACCTCTGTTGATTTTCTTCCTAGTAACAAGTAAGTAGCTGTGATTTCATCATACTTCATTTTGCTAAGAGATTCATGAATTTCTTCTCGAGAATATCCCATTCCTACCATAATGTCTGAAACGCCAAACAAAAACAAGGGGATTTTAAAAAAAGGCTTAAGAGCAGGCATACTTCAAACACTTTCAAATGCTCTACACAAATGTACCCATAAAAATTCTACTGAAAGCTTTAATGTGTGCAATAAATTGTTTTATCTCCTACTCTGTGATACATTAGGGTGGGACTACCGACTACATAACCCAGATAAAGGTCCAACCAGCAGCCTAGGCATTGCAGCAGCTATCTGGGATGGAAAAAGAATGAAGCAAAGCCTGCTTTACATGACCCTAAAAGCAGGCTGATTAATGTGTCTTGGGGTACTTTTCCAATTAATACATTAACACTGGATGGAACAGAGCTGCCCGAAAAATTATGTCACCAGTGGGACTGAGTGACATCTCCACAATGAACCTAATGTGCATTCATCTCTAAAAAGTTTACATGATTTGATTATGGTGCACAGCATAAACTCCCTTGATAAATGCATGTGTGAAGGTCATACCTCAGTCTGTGGCAACTGACCACACATTTACAAACAGGATTAGGAGTAGAAAATATTATTTATCAATGACAGAATAATTTTAACAAAGTTCCAATGGAGACTTTTACATGTACACTAAATTTAGAATATCAGTTCTCCCTCCCAAAAAGGTTCCACAGTAACGCTTTTAAAAGCCATAGCAAAGTACAATGTTCTTATGGCAACATACTGTTTAACAACCACACAAAGTATTTATTCAGTTTTCCAGTATTCTTACTCATCACATCAGCAAAACAAAACCAAACCGTAAATAGTCCATGATGCTCTGAAAGAACCTAACAGCATCATTAGCTAGCTGGGTACAGCTATTGGCATAGGAGCCTGGTTGAGTATAGCAGAGTATGAGGTTGACAGCTAGATTTGTTTTTTGTTTTTTTTTTTTTATCTGTTTGACCTTTGGATTCAGCAGTCCTCTTCCTTCACTAAGAGTCTTAACGTCTACTAGACTTTCCTCTCACTCCTTCCTGGACTGAAATGCACAATAAAAAAAAAGAGTACAGTTTTGTACCTACCATAAATGTAGATGTCCGATAGGTATGCATCTGCAGTCATAACATATGGGTTGTCCTGCCTCAGGCAGCCCTTCGGTCGGCCGGATTCCAAAGTCTGGGTCTGGCCTTGGCTGATGTCGCACTTTCCCCGACGTCAGAGCTTCTGGGGTATAAAAGCATCAGCCGATGCCATTTTCCTCAGTTTTTCTTGCCCCAGATGCCAGGTGCCCTCTAGGAAGGCTAAATTTGGATAAATGCTGAAAAGTTCCAAACATTTGCAAATTATATACATGTATAAACAAACAAATACACCATAATAGATTCCCCCAGCTAGCTGAAAGAGGGGTAAGACCCTAGGAATACCACAGAGGGGAAGGAGGGTGGGTGATCCTGACTGCAGATGCATACCTATCGGACATCTACATTTATGGTAGGTACAAAACTGTACTATGTCCTTCAAGGATGCATCTGCAGTCATAACATATGGGTAGAATACCATAGCCAATCTGGGGGAGGGGTACTAAGAGAAGGATGGTGTAGTTAAGATCCCCTGCAGTACTGCAGTTGCAAACCCTGCTCGGGATCTGGAGTATAAAGGTAGATTGTAATGCTTGGCAAATGTATGCACGGAGCTCCAAGTAGCAGCTTCTAAAATGTCCTTGGCAGCCACCCCTCGTAGGAAAGCTGTAGTGGTGGCTGTGGCCCTTGGAGTGAGGCCTGATATTTTCAGGAACTGTCTTTCCAGGAAAGGAGTAACAAAAGTGAATGCAATTTCCTATCCATTTTGAAATTGTCTATTTGGAAATTGCTCTTCCTTGCACCCCTGTTGCATATGCTACAAAAAGTTGGTCAGTTTTTCTGCTAGTTTTTGTTCTGTCCAAATAGTAGCGTAGTTGTCTGTGTATATCCAAGGTGTGCAAAAGTTTTTCCCCTTTGTTCTGTGGGTTAGGGAAGAACGTTGGCAAGTGAATAGCTTGGTTCAAGGATACCCTAGATACCACCTTTGGCATGAAAGTAGGATTGGTTCTTAGTGACACTCTATCCTGGTGAAAAATAAAAAAGGGCTGCACTGCCATTAATGCCTGTAACTCAGATACTCTTCTTGCTGAAGTGATTGCTAGAAGGAAAGCAGTTTTCCAAGATAAGAACTGTAGGTCTGCTGATGCTGCTGGTTCAAAGGGAGGCAGAGTCAGTTTTTCCAGCACAAAATTGAGATCCCAGGCAGGTAGAGGGGGTCTTCTTGGAGGTTTAACATTTTTGATCCCTCTGAAAAATTGCCCGAGAAGAGGGTGTGAGAAGATAGGTGGATCCATATTGTATTCTGCTGAAATTGCTGAAGCATGAATCTTAATGGAAGAATAAGACAGGCCCTTGTGGAACAATTCTGCTAAGTATTAAAGAATGTGTGCTAGGTTTGCCACTGTGACATCTGTGCCCTTTGATGTGCTCCAAATAAGAAATCTCTTCCATTTAGCTGAGTATGTCTTCCTTGTGGAAGGTCTGCGAGCCTCCAGGATAATGTCCTTCACCCTCTGAGATAAAACAGTTTGGTTGGGTTTTAAGGAATTTTCCAGGCAGTTAGCTGTAATGTTTTCAAGTTGGGATGCAGGGTCTTGAAATTGTTCTGCGTTAGAAGAGGAGGCCATTGAGGAAGAGGCCATGAATTTGCCTGAGACATGCTTCTCAGTAGTGGGTACCAGTGTTGTCTTGGCCAGTCCGGAGCTATTAGTATCACTTTTGGCTGTTCCTCCCTGATCTTCAGTAGAACCTTGTACATCAATGGGAGAGGTGGAAAGGCATATACTGTTAGGGCATTCCAGCTGAAAGAGAGTCCACCCTCCATGCTTGTGGGTGGTATGTCCTTGAGCAGAATGTCTTCAGTTGGTGGTTGAGTGGGGAGGCGAACAGATCTATCTCTGGCATTCCCCATGTCTTTGTTATAAGTTTGAAGATGTCTGGGTGCAGCATCCATTCGTGTGCATCCATGGTAGTTCTGCTTAAGCTGTCTGCTAGTGTATTTTCTTTTCCTGGTACGAATTTGGCCTGCAGCTGGATATTGAGATTCAGGCATAGGTTCCACAGATTCATAGCCATCCGGCATAGAGGGTAGGAATGTGTGCCTCCCTGTTTGTTTATGTACCACATGACCGTGGTGTTGTCTGTCCTTATTAACAGATGTCCTTGTTGGAGGAAGGGTCTGAATGCCTCGATTGCATGCCTCACTGCCAGCATTTCCTTTTGGTTATTTTGGTTTATGCGCATGCTTAGCTGCCCTTGAGGCCACAGGCCTTGGATACGTTTGTCCTCCATGTGTGCTCCCCATCCTCAGTCTGAGGCGTCCGTGGTGATGGTTCGGCTTGTTTTTGGTTTGTTGAAAGGCAACCCTCTATTGGACTGGCAGGCCTGAGCCCACCATAGGAATTCCTTTTGAAGGCATGGAATGATTGGTATCATGGTTTCTAGACTGTGACTGTGTTGAGACCATACATTCCTTGGGTACCATTGTAATTTCCTCATATGCAACCTGGCATGTGGGATTAAAATTATGCAGGATGCCATGTAACCCAGGGCCTGCAGGACTTTCCTTGCAGTAAGCTGAGTTTGTCTGGTCAGAATCATGAAGTAATCTGGAAGTTGTTTTTGTTTTTCTTCTGTGAGAAAAGCCATCTGGGTGATTGTGTCCAGATCCGCACCCAAAAAGGTTATCCTTTGGGATGGTACTAGTCTTGACTTTTGGATGTTGACTGTGTATCCCAAGGTCTGTAGCAGGTGTATGGCATAGGTCAAGTCCTTTAACAATTTTTGCTTGTTGTCCGCTTGTATTAGGCAGTCGTACAGGTATGGATAAATTTGAATTCCCTGAAGTCTGCAGTGTGCAATTACTGATGCCAGGCATTTCGTGAATACTCTGGGCGCAGTAGATAAGCCAAAGGGCAATGCTGAGAATTGATAATGCTCTGATCCTGCAAGAAATCTGAGGTGCCTTCTGCAATCTGGTCGGATAGGGACGTGCAGGTATGCCTCCTTGAGATCTAGAGTCACCAGCAAAGACTCCTTGCCCAACATGGGAAGAAGTTGCTGTAGGGTCAGCATTTTGAATTTTGGCACAATGAGATAAGTGTTCAGTGCGGACAGGTCAAGTATAGGCCTCCATTGGTTTTCTTTTCTTGGCACAAGGAATAGTCTGGAGTAAAATCCTTGGCCTTGTTCTGTAGATGGTACCCTTTCTATAGCTTTCATCTGAAGTAACTTGCTGATTTGTTTTATAGCCTCTGCCTTCTGGTTTGGTGGAAGGTTTGGCATTCCGCCTCTTTTTGGCAAAGTATGGAAGTGAAACCTGTATCCCTTTGTCTATTATTTGCAATGTCCATGTATCCTTTGTAATGCAATGTCAGTTTTTTGAGAATAAAGCCAGCTTTCCGCCCAAGGGTGCTTCCAGTTGATCCTTGGTAGGCGGAATCAGAGTCAAGTCATTGTGTCTGTCCTGTAGTAGTGGTAGTAGTTGTAGCTGTTGCACTACTCCTCTGGTTGGCAGGCTGCCACTGACAGCCTCTGTAGGGGCCCTTGGATTGACCTCTGCCTCTAGGGCGCCTGTTTCTGCCTCTCTGTGCTCTGGAGGAATCTGGAAAGGACCAATTCTTTGTAGGCCAGTTTCTACTGAACCTCTGAGGTTGAACTTGCAGGAAATCTTTAACTGTTTGCACAGATTTTGCATTTTCTTCAACCTTCTTTAGAATCTCCTGTGCAGGGGAGCCAAATAAATGCTGTTTCTCCATTGGAGCATCGAGGAGTTTAGCCTTGACCTGGTCTGGCAAAGATTGCTCCTTCAGCCAGGCATGCCTACGAATTACTGCCCCAGTCATAGCTGATCTAAATGAAGCCTCCAGTGCATCATAGCCACATTTTAAGAAATGATTACTGACCTGTTGAGAGTTGTGTACCAAATCCTGAAGGGATTTACGGTCTAAGGGTTCAGGTGAAGAAAGTTTCTTATTTAGCTGATCTAACAAAAATTATTGGTACTGTATCATATGGAATTGACAGTTTAAAGCCCTGGCAGAAAGAGTAGCAGATGTATAAACCTTTTTTCCCCATCTCTCTAATGCTCTAGACTCTCTTTCAGAGGGTAGGGGATTTTTGGCAGTAGCGGCTGCAACCCCTTTAGGGCCCTGAGAAATAGTTTCTGGGTCTGCAGCATGGGCTTTATACAGGTGGAAGTGAGAATCCGGGACCCTGTAATATCTGTCAGGTTTGGCGGGGGCCGGAGGAAGAGAATCAGGTGCAGTACTGACGACATTGTACATATCATCAATTACAGTTAGAACCGGAGGTATAGCTAAGGGCCTATGCTGGGGCAAATGCAAAAAGGTCCTTAATCTTTTTCTAGAATCAGAGAAATCCTGACCCTGCCATTGAAAGTGTTCTCTCATGGAGTGTAAAGTCTCCCCAAAGGAAAATTCTTCAGGGGGGGAGGCTGAAGGGATAGATTCTTCTGCATCTGAATCCTCATAAGGCGAGTAGACCCCTTCCTGGTGGTCTGACAAATCAGATCCATCCGTGGAGTAATCTGAGGAGTGAGGGTTCAGAGGGATCAGCCCTGGGCCTTTTGTCTGGAGGAGGCTGGGAGGCCCTGTCTGGGTGAGGTTGGGAACCCCTAATTAAGGAGATAAGGTCCTCAGCAAGACTGAGGATCTGAGAACTAGAGGAATGCCTCTGGGATGTAGATTTGGCAGGCAAAGCTTTTGAAAGTTTGGCAGCTTTAGCCCTGGAGAAGGCCTTAATAGACATAGAAGCTGGGGGCCTGGCTGCCCCACGTGCAGGAGTAGAAATGTCCAAAGGTATGGTGTTGGACAAATCCTGAACACTAGCTTCGGTAGGGAGTTCTGAAGCCGACTCAGCCAGGGCCTCTCTGGCCTCGGTGGTCGGAGGTATGGTTTCGGTAGTAGGAATAGCCGTGGAATCTGTTTCAGCCGAAACAGAGACACTCGTGGTAGGCGTAGCCGTGGTTTCAGCCGAAACCGCGGACCGTGAGTGTCGGTCCTTTTCCTTGCGTTTTTTGACCATATACGTTGTCTGAGTCTCCGACGGCATTTTATAAGCAAAATCGGTTCCACAAAACTCCTCTGCAAACTCCGACCGACGTCTAAGAGTCCGTCGGTTGAAGGAGGCACAGGCTAAACAAGCTGATACGTCGTGGTCTGGGCCTAAGCAAGGAAGGCAGTAAGAATGGAAATCCTTATGAGGTATTTGTTTCCCACAAGTTAAACAATTATTTACTTTGTCTGACATCGGCTGAGGCAAGAAAGAGTCCCCAACGGGGTACTTAGCTTTTTTCGAAGTCTTCGGTAGCTGAAATCTCTGGATCTGACCGACTGGCACTTGCGAACAGCTTCTGCTTCGGGCACCGCGTGGCAAGAAAGACTGAGGAAAATGGCATTGGCTGATGCCTTTATACCCCAGAAGCTCGGACGTTGGGGAAAGTGCGACATCAGCCGAGGCCAGACCCAGACTTTGGAATCCGGCCGACCGAAGGGCTGCCTGAGGCAGGACAACCCATATGTTATGACTGCAGATGCATCCTTGAAGGACATCTCTTAATACAAAGGCCAGACACAAGCTGTTAAGATATACTCTTGGCTCAGTGCCAGACCTCCTATTGATAACATTTGCACAGCAGCCACTTGGTCAAAACCTCATACCTTTATTACTCATTACAAAGTTGACAAGGCCACCAGAGACAATGCCTCCTTTGGATCCATGGTCATGAGAAATATACTCTCACGAGCCACCCGAGATTGATGGTGCTTGGGACGCTACCCATCAGTAAAGAATAAACGGCGAGAAAGAACAACTTCACAAAGAAGTTATGTACTTACCATAACATTCCATGAGAGTTGTTCATCTCACATTCGTTCTTGCGTCCTTCCTGCCTAACCCCTCTTCCTGGGCTGTTAGATGACTGAGATGCTGGATCCATCCTGGTTGCTCAATCCTTCTATACCCTTTCTTGGGAGTGAAAGAATGACATATGTTATTATTATATGCAGCAAACAATATCTGAGGTAACTCTAGGCGCATCATGGGATAGGGACTTGGCCTTGAGCTATTTGAAGACCTCGAGCTTTGCAATTGGCCAACTTGGAGCTGAGGGATAGGCTCCGAACACATTAGTAAAGAATGAAGGTGAGATGAACAACTCACAAGGAGTGTTATGGTAAGTACATAACTTCTTTTTATGGCTTCTTGAAAAAGTTTAAGTGCAAGCCAAAATGTGTCAAAAGCAAAGAAAAAGGTAGTAGTTTATTGGCCATTTTGGGCTAATTTCTCTTTCATTTCCCTGCTATAAAACCTGCATTTGCAAGGTTTTTGTGCTAGTATACAGCTCAGCAAGCTCCTGCTTGGTGCCCTGCAGAGTTCTACAGCAGTAGAGAAACAAGAGAGAGACTTTGCAGTGATTAAGTATCATTTTTCTGCATTTTCTTACTGCCTTTAGCTAATTCCACCTAAAACACTGATTTTCTAGTGTTTGTGATTTAAAAAGCTTGTTTCAGCTACATATTGTATTTTACTGCCTGCACTTTAACAAAGTCGTTTTTGTGTTTAAATTACCTGTTTAACTGTTGTAGGCTACACACTCGTGTGGACAGCTATTTCTGTGCATTTAAAATGATTTTTTGATTTTATCTGCTTTATTTTCTGGAAAAAACAAAATATACTTGTTTTCCGGCCTAGTCTAAGCTAGTTTTCAGGTTAGTGCTGAATTCAGGGCTGTTACAAGTTTGTGTTTGTCCATACCTTAACTTGGATAGAAGAAGTTTCTTGGTTCGCTGTGAGAGACACTGTTCACTGTGAGAGAGGGAGCTTTGAGCAGCCTATCTGTCCCTGGAGGAGTGGTTTCAGCCCAGAAATTTGTAGTTTATTGGCCATTTTGGGCTAATTTCTCTCTCTCATTTCCCTGCTAAAAAACTGGCATTTGCAATGTTTTGCACGCCGAGCAGTGCCAGTTAGCTAGGGTATAACTATTCCCGGCTCCACAAAATCTACTCTTCAATTTTTCCCTTGGAAGTAGACAAACTTTCAACTTAAGCACTCAAATAATTCACTTCTCATCCAGGCACTTGCTCAAAACTCATAGCAAGCACTAATAAAACTTGGCACTAGACCCCCCCCCATGCTGTAAAGGGGGACAAAGCTCTATATTCGACCTTAACAGCCTATCAGTAAAACAGCTCACTGTACCTATCCCAGGCATGTCCAAAAGGCAGTTTCGGGTGTACCCTCCAGTTCAAGTGGTGAATCTGGGCATTTTGAGGCAATGGTACAATTGCCTCATGTACAAAGGCAACCCTCTCCTCCTTCCACCAAACACTAATACATGCGAGAGATGCAATTATACAGCCAAACTGGAGGTTAAGCTCTCTCAACCCAAGACTGGACCAGCAGACAGTCAAGAGAAGGGAATTACTTGCATCACACCACCAGTCTCACATAGACCTATGAAACTAGAACTGGGAAAAAACACACAAATACACAAAAACATACTCAGAGGCTCTAAATAAAAATCTGCAAAAGCAACAGAGACCTCCAAAGCAGACATCCAAGCAATCTCCACCCCCCAACACAAACCATGAAAAACACACTTCACAAAACCAGTGTGCCTCACAATCACTGCCCTTAAGGCAAAATAACATACCCAACACACTAGTAATAGGTGACTCTATAGTCAGGCACACTGACGTCCCACTCACTAGGCTGAACAAGGAGAAGGTTACTGTTAGTTGCCTGTCGGGTGTGAGGATCCGCCACATAACATAAGCACTCAGGTCACTCCATAACAAGTACAAATTTGATTCCGTCATTGTCCAAGTTGGTGTGAATGACCTGAGCCATACCTCCCTGGACTACATGAAGAGAGACATGGAGGAGCTCTCTGATCATGTAGCCCAGGCCAGTATGACCCTGACCCTGAGTAGCATACTGCCCTCACCAAGAATGACACCACGGTATAGAGAAAAAAAAATATCAATTTCAACAACTGGCTAAGGTTCTGGTGTCAAAGGGGATCCAATGTCTGTCAGCCTGGGATGACATGCTCGACAAGCCACGCTGCTTTGCTAGAGACAGCTTGCACCTGTCACCCTTAGGCTTTCGAATACTGGCCAAGGCTCTTGCCACCCCCATAATGCCTTTTTTAGGCAAGGGTCAAAAGACAAACCCACTGCCGTAAATAGCACAAGTAACAAAAACTGAAGGTAATGCTGCTCAATGCCAGAAGTCTAAACCTCAAAATGCATGCACTCGAGGCACTTCTCAGTATGGAGAAAATAGATATATGTGCAGTAACAGAAACCTGGTTTAAGGATCCAGAGAGCACCCCAGCACTACCAGGCTAAAACTCATACCATACATTTCGGCCACAAAACCCAGACCGAAATACAAAAGGCGGGGAAGTATCCATATTCATCAAGGATACCCACACCTCCAGGTTAGTGGCACAACACGAAGCTTCAGAAATCATCCACGTGCAACTAACAACGGGCAAAACTGCTATTCAAATTATAGCTTGCTACAGATCACCCACCATGTCCCAGGACCCCCGCTCCACATTCCTGGAATCACTGGGAAACATAAAGGTCCTACCAAACACCCTGATATTGGGTGATTTCAATTACCCAAACATTAACTGGGAGAACTACTCAAGTACGAACTCCCTTGCCCAACATTTCCTAGAATTTATAAACTCAAAATGCCCTGGATCAACTGGTCAACACTCCCACAAGAGGTGACAACATATTGGAACTGGTTCATCACCAACATGGGCGACCAGTGTTCCACACCAGAGGTCAACTCCTCACTGGTTAGATCTGACCATAAACTAATCACTCTGGATATCCACAGTACACCACCACCCCCTGTAAAAGAAACCACCGTGAAAAACTTTTCAAAAGCAAACTTCACATTACTTAAGACCAAGGTGGGAAGTTTCAAAGCCCCCATGCTAAAGGATAACGCTGTCCAAGCTGCAAAATCCTTTACTAAAGCACTCTATGGGCACCTACAAGAATGCATGGATCGTGCTATCCCAAACAAAACCAAGACTCAATCCTCCAAGAAAAGGAAACCAGTCTGGTGGACCACTGCCACAAACAAGGTATACAACAGGAGGAGGAAACTAGTACAGAAGAGAGTAAAATCCCAAGAAGGGAAGACATCCCTTATCAGTATCAGAAAAACTACGTTCCCTCATAAAATCATCCGAGGCTAGCTTCAAAAGAAAAATTGCCATGGACTCCAAAGATAACCACAAGGCATTCTTTAGCTATGTCAAGAATCTAAGTGGCAATTCTCAGATCTGCTCGGAGTTAGTGCAAAATGGCACAAAATACACTGAACCGACCGATAATAGCCAACATCCTGGCAGACCGGTTCAGTGCAAACTTCTCCCCCCTCTCACCCCCAAAAGGGCCCATGACTATACCAGAAGAACGTAGTGCCCCAGAAATCACAGACAGGTTAAAAAAGCCCTCTCCAAAGCCAAAAACACAGTATCAATGGGACCGGACGGTGTCCCAGGCTGCGTCCTACATGAGCTCAAAGATGAACTAACCCCTCACCTAAACACACTGTTTAAACACCGCCTCTCCACAGGCTACGTGCCCACAGAGTGGCGCACGGCAACGGTGGCACACGGCAACGGCTATTCTGCTCCACAAAGGTGGAACCAAAACGGACCCTGGGAACTATCGCCCTATAAGCTTGACTAGCTTGGTCTGCAAAGTTATGGAGCGCATCATCATGGATCTCATAAACAGAGACATTGGAAACCTCCAAACACTGGACCCTACCCAGTTCGGCTTTAAGGGCAGATCATGCCTCCTAAACCGGGTGGACTTCTTTGAGGCAGTTACCAAGGCTATAGAAGAGGGAAAGGTGGTCCACACTGCCTACCTAGACCACGCAAAGGCCTTCGACACCATTCCCCACTCAGGTATTATAGACAAACTCACCAGCCTGAACAAACCCCTACGTCACGAGATGGGTTGCCAACTGGCTCATGGACAGAACCCACATGGTAAGAGTTGCAGGAGCTAGGTCTGACTCTAAACCGGTTACATGTGGTATTCCCCAGGGCTCAGTCCTAGGACCCCTCCTGTTCGGCATATACTTCTCAGAGGTACAGGCAAGCAAAGGAGGACTATGGCTGACCAAGTTCGCAGACTGCAAACTACGGGCTATAACTGACACTCCGGCTGACACAGACATCCTCCAAAAGGTTCTCAATGAGACAGATACCTGGTGTCAAAACCATGGCCTCAAGCTAAATGCCAAAAAGTGCATAGTCATCCCTTTTGGAAAAAACAAAGTACCCACAAACTACCACACAGGTGGTAGGCCCCTAAATACGGAAGACATAAGGGATCTGGGGACCCAAGTAGACAGTAACCTCTCCTTTGATAATCACACTGCCAAAGTGGTTAGAAAATCCTTCTGTGTGGCCCACCTAATCACAAAAGGGTTTGCATCCAGATCGAAAGAGGTCATTGGGCCCCTCTACGCATCACTCATCAGACCCATCATAGAGTACAATGCCTCATTTGGGATGTACCTTACAAGACACCTGCAACAACTGGAAAGACCACAGACGTTCCTCACCAAGAGGATCACTGGCCTCAAGCAGATGCCCTATGCAGCTCGACTGAAGAAGCTCCAGCTGTACTTGGTTGCATACCGCCTACTCAGAGGTGATCTCTGCCTGACATTCAAAACCATGTCCAACCCAGAATTGATGGACATGCTCCACCTAAAGAAAACCATATCCCCTTGAGCCACACGATCCAGGGATCTAAACCTCACCACAATAAATAGGACGTGCTGGAGGGATAGATTCCTGTCCCAGAGACTTCCTATGCTCTGGAACAAGATTCCAATCTACATTAGTCAGAGCTCCTCGCTAACCCTCAAGAGAAACCTTGACGAGTGGATGGGAAAAAGAAAGTTTACCCCAAGGATCACTTCAATGGCTCTGCTGGACAGAGGCACAGGGAACTAATCTAAGGGGGTGGTGAAAGCCAACACATTCCGGTAGGTTTACAGACGCCTTCGGGCAGACAGCCTAGTACCTACCTCTGGTTCAGTGAGCTTTAATTTTTTGGTGCAAAGGCATATTGGCAGATGAATAAGCAAAGGTGATGCAATTAGATAACCAATTTGATAGAGTTGTTTTAGCCACTGTTCTACCCTTCCCGGAGTCTGAAAATGAAACAAAAAGCTGGTCTGATTTTCTGAAATCATTTGTTCTATCCAAATAAAATCTGTGCTGTGTGCAGCATGTATTCTAAATTGTTTGAATGGTTGGGGAAGAAGACTGTCAAATCAAAAATTTGGCTGAGATTGGTTTCAGTGCAAACCTTGGGCAAGAATGAATGGTTTGTTCTGAGACCGTCAGCATGGAATATCAAATAAGGAGACTTGATGGATAAAGCCTGAAGCTCTGACACTGCGGACAGAAGTAATAGCTACTAAAAATATGTTTTTTCATGACAAACATTTGAGGTCACAAGAGGAAGCTGGTTCAAATGGTGGAAGAATTATACGGGAAAGCATAAAACTTAGACTCCATGGAGAATAGGGAGATTTCACAGGTCCCTTTGAGAAAAGCTTTGGATAACTAGTAGGACATAATATTCAATCCTTCAAATCCAAGATGAAATTTAGAAATAGCAGCCAGTTGAACACATACTGTTGCTGCTGCATCACCTTTGTTAAAAATCAGAGTCAAGAACTCTAAAATGGAGGCCATAGGGGCTTGGCAATGATCAATATTGTTTTTAGAAGCCCATATAGAAATTTTTTCCATTTGCTAAGATATAGCTTCCTAGTAGAAGATTTATGAGAGGATACGAGGATTTGTTTTGTTTCACTGGAGAGGTTATGGAAGCTGGCTATGATGGGAACTGGAGCAGCTAAGCTGTCAGCTTCCAGGACTGCAGAGAGGGATAAAGTTCCCCCAACGAGTGCATCAGAAGGTCTGGAACTGGGTCCAGAATCCAACGGTCCTCCAAAAGATGAAGTCGAAGAAGGGGAACAAAATCTGACGAGGCCAATGAGGGGCTATGAGAATGATGGTCCTTCCCAGGGTTTTTGCTTTATGTAGAACCTTGGGTATCAGCGGGATCGGTGGAAATGCATAGAACCACCCAGAGGTCAATTGAATACAAGTGCGTCCCTTGGGTCTTCTCCCAGAGGGGGAATCAGGGCAAAGTAGCTTCTGAATTTTGTGTTCATGTGACTGGCTAAGGTCGCAGCAAGACTGGCCCCCACCTATGGAATATCCTGTCCGCTATTTCTTTCTTTCTTGAGGGACCACTTGTGGGGCAACAAAATAGCCCTGCTCAGCTTTTCTGCTATCACGCTAGATTTCCCCGGGATGTGTGTTGCCAACAGAAAGCGCTGGGTGGAAACAGCCCACTGACATACTCGGACAGCCTCATGACAAAGGGGGTAGGACCTGGTTCCTCCTTGTTTGTTCAAATACCAGACCGCCGACATGTTGTCCATCTGAATCGCAATCGTACCCAGAGGAAGAGAGTCCTGAAAGTACTGCACTGCCAAAAGTACTGCTCTCACCTCCAGGACATTGATATGCAGATGTGTCTCTTGCTCGGTCCATGTGCCTTGGGCTGTTTTTCCCTGAAAATGCCCCCCCCCCGACCCTGTCAGGGATGCGTCCGTGGTCACTGTGACCGCTGGAGGGGGTAGCACAAATGGATGTCCTATCGTGACATGAAGTGAGGTCAACCACCACTGAAGATCCTTTTTGCAGGAATTTGTGATCATTATAGTTTGGGACATGGGAAGCTCTTGGTAAGACCATTAAGTGAACAACAGCCATTCTAGTATCCGCATGTGCATATGAGCTAGTGGTGTGGCTAGATTTGCTGCTGCCATCATGCCTAATAATTTCAGAACGTCTGATGCTGGTGCTCAGTCTTTGGATATCAGAACACTGACATGCTGACGAGGACAACTTTCTATTGGAAGCCATAGTGTGGTGGTGGTGTCCAGATCTGCCCCGATAAAAACGATATGCTGCGATGGCGACAAGGCAGATTTTTCTGAGTTGATTGTAATGCCCAGTTGATTGCAGAGTGACAGAGTGGACTCCCTAGCCTGAATGAGATGATGCCTGGTGGTGGCGTTAAAGAGCCAATCGTCCAGGTACAGAAACACCTGGAATCCTAGACACCTCAGGTGAACCGTGACCACTGCCATGCATTTGAACACATTGGGGGCTGTAGGGAGACCAAAGGGCAGGGATCGAAACAGATGATGATTGGCTCCCAGCCAGAAGCGCAGATGATCCCTGGATGGCCTGGCCATTTTTATGTGGCAGTACACATCCTTGAGATCTACCGAGCACATCCAATTGTCTTTCCCTAAGAAGGGAAGCATAGACTGAAGCGTGACCATCTGAAAAAAAGTTATGCACTCACCATAACGTTCCATCTGAGTAGTTGTACTTGATGTCTTCAACCTGTGGGAATACAGATCCGTATCGGGTCTGAGCCGGCAAATATTACTAGCATCAGCTCCGAGCTCCAGACTCCTCCCCTTACCCATAATACACCTCCCCTGCCTTCCATTCTCAGATAGAGTTTGCTGAACTTACACTTGTAACCTGACCTGATAATATACTTCTGATCTATACTACAGCCCGTAGGCTGAACATGCGCCAAAGGTCCGGGGGAAGGAGGGACGGACGGCTGAAGACAAATGAAGTACAACTACTCAGATGGAATGTTATGGTGAGTACATAACTTCTTTATCTGAAGTAGTTTATTTCATTTGATCTTCAACCTTTTGGACAGAGTCCCCAGCTACTAAACAACTGGGTGGCCCTCATGGAAGGATATTCCTGAGCACCGCAGAGCCAAAGGATGCTCTCCTTCTACATGTCAAATCCAATTTGTAATGGGAGCTAAACATATGATATGAGGGCCAAGTAGCTGCCGAGCAGATGTCATCCAAAGACACCCTAGACCAGAAAGCTGCAGATGTAGCCATGCACCTAGTGGAATGAGCTTTAACCTGACCTGGAGGAGACATGCCTTTGTCCTTATAGACCTTGCACGATTCATGAAGAAATCCATCTAGCTATAGTGACCTTGGAAATAGGTTTGCCCAAAAAGGGTCTATAGAACGAGAAAATTGATCGGACGTAAGAAAATTTTTTGTCCTGTGAAAATAGAAACTTAACTATCTGTGAACATCCAACATGTGTAGTTTGTATTCCATCCTGTTGGTAAAACTGGGAAAAAACACAGGCAAATATACAGTCTGATTAATATTGACTGGTGATGCCACCTTAGGAAGAAAAGATAGATTGGTTCGAAGGGAAACTCTATCCTTATGAAAAATCATGTACTGGAATTTTATGGACAAGGCCTGTAATTCCGAAACCCTTCTAGCAGAGGTAATAGCGACCAGAAAAATTGTTTTCCACGATAGAAATTTTAGATCAGCAGTCGTGGCAGCCTTGAAAGGCAGGGTGACCAGGGCTTGGAGAACCAGAGTAAGGTCCCACAAGGGAACAGGATCTGTGGCCCGGGGGTGTAACAAAAACCTACCTTTAATAAAGGCTTTACACAGCTTAGAAGGTGCCAAGGATGCAGAATTCTCACCAACATGAAAATGAGAAATAACAGCCAACTGAACTTTGACAGTATAAGGACTGGCACCGTGCTGGAAGAGGTCGGCTAGAAAATCAAGGATGGCAGAAACAGGTGCCGTGAAAGGATCTAAACTCCTTTGAGAGGCACAGAAAGAAAAACACTGCGATTAACCTTTTTGGTTGACGACTTATGAGCAGCCACCAAAATGGACTTAAAGGAGGAAAGTCCGGGAGTCCTAGCAATCATGGGAACTGGAGCAGCCAAGAACTGAACTTCAGGCTGTCCAAACTCGGATGAGGTACCCCCGATGGGTATGAAATCAGATTCCAAATGGGATCTAGGATCCAAGGTGGAGCCAGAAGGTGAGACCAAAGGAAGGGAAACTATATCTGGCGAGGCCAGAATGGGGCAATGAGGATCACCTTGCTCCCCCAGTCGACAAGCTTTCTGTAGAAACCTCGGGATGAGAGGAACTGGCGTGTGAGCATACAGAAGACCGGGAGCCCAAGCATGAACTAGACCGTCCCTGGGGAACTCCCCCGGTGGGGGGTTCAGAGCAAAAAACCTGCTGCACTTCGCGTTGGAAGGAGATGCGATGCGAAGAGATCGCAGCAAGGTTGACCCCACTCTCTGAAGATCTGTTCTGCTACTGACTGATTCAGATTTAAGGCATCAGAATGGTCCGACAACCTGTCCGCTAGGATGTTGGACCGTCCCGGAATGTGCGTTGCGATTAGAAAGCTACTGGTGGAGATCTCCCATTCCCACATTCTCATGGCCTCCCGACAAAGGGGATAAGATCTGGTCCCTCCCTGCTTGTTGATGTACCACACTATCGACATGTTGTCTGACTGAATAGCAATTGTCCCCAGAGGAAGAAAGGCATGAAGGGCCAGAAGGACCGCCCTCATCTCTAGGACATTGATATGCACAGGCTGGTCTCTATGGGAGAGCACAGACCTTGGACTGTCCTGCCCAAACAATGCCCCCTCCCCCCACCCGAGTTGGGAGGCATCCGTGGCCAGTGGTTAGGGCCAGGGCTGGAATGAAGGATTGACCCGCCAGAATGTCCGGAGAGCTCATCCACCAAATGAGGGACGACCGACACACTGGACTTGGGTGGATAGGGTAGGATGGAGGTAAATCCAACAGGGACCACTGAATCGCCAGAGTCCACTGAAGAATCCGCATGTGTAGTCGAGCACATGGAAGGAGAGTTATGGTCGCCGCCATCGAGCCTAGGGCCCTCAATACAGTTCCGCTGTCGGGAGATGAGAATGGTAAATTAGGGAGACATGCATCGTGAGGTTCTGAACTATCTACGAGGTCAGGAACACTGCCCTGGAGTGCATCTATCCTGGCACCAATGTAGTCTATCACCTGTACAGGCTCTAGTAGAGATTTGGATGTGTTGATTGTGATACCCAAACTCAGGGCAAGTGTCAAAGTAGTCCCTGGTTTGGGAAAGTAGACGCCTGGTGGGAGCAGTGAGCAGCCAATCATCCAGTAACGGATATATCTGAATCCCCTGAAGGCTCAGGTGAGCCGCTACCGCTGCCATCACCTTTGGTAGCCTCCAGAGGAGAGCAGCTGGGCAACCCCTCAGCGTTGCTGCCCGGGTCTGTCCGAGAAAGGTTCGAGACCCAAAGTTTCACAAACTTCTTCAACCTCTGGGCCAGCGTCCATTCTGTCCCCCTCTGCCTCTGGGGGAAGAGGAGCCCTGAGTGTCCCGGAAATACTGAGACTTATGGAACCACATTATCTTATGCCCTCCCTGGTTCTGGGAAAATGACCTTTGAGGGTTAGAGAAGCGGATCCTGATGGCAGTGTCTTCCTGTCCTCCTCATTCTGGACTAGCGTCTCCTTGACTGTCTTACCCGAGTCGAGCCGTCATAAGGGGTATTGGCAAATGACACTTTAAAGGGTTCGGTAAATTGGCACAACCTGAGCCAGGCATTACACCTCATGGACATGCCTGACCTAGCCGCTCCTTCCGTTGCATGTGAGAGGAGTCACATGGACGTATTAGATACTGCTCTCAAAGTGGCCATTTTTGCAGAGAACGAAGCCTTATCCTCCTGCGAAATGGACTTGAGTGGAAACTCCTCCAGCTCCTTCACCAGGTCATGTTGGGAGTCTCGTGACATGGGCCAAGTAGCTCAGCACCCATATTAAAAAGGTAGCTGAAACATACACCCGCCTCCCTAGCTGATCCATCATCCAAGACGTAGACGGGCCCATGCCGAAGGCCTCCAGAGAAACAGACTCATCAGAGGAGGGGGCTTGGGGGCAGACCAATCACCCCGTTGGCGCAGGATCTTCATGATGTCTCCAAAGGAATCATCATCAGGAGTTGAACATGGGGAGCCCTCCCCCTCATCTAAGTCTGTGTCCCCTGTTAGGGACTCTGGGGAGTCCAAGTGCCTCCTCTTACACGTGTGCTTGCGAGGCACATCTCCCATGGGGCTCTCTGGGGAGTGCTTGCAAGTCATCTGTTCTTCTGGGGGAAATGTCTGGGGCCCTTTGGGCACAGGCTGTCCCTCTGATAAGACGGGGACCATAGACAGAGCCAAGGGGGCGGTCAGGGGCCTCAATCCGATGGAGAGAAAGTACAGTTTTGTACCTACCATAAATGTAGATGTCCGATAGGTATGCATCTGCAGTCATAACATATGGGTTGTCCTGCCTCAGGCAGCCCTTCGGTCGGCCGGATTCCAAAGTCTGGGTCTGGCCTCGGCTGATGTCGCACTTTCCCCGACGTCAGAGCATCTGGGGTATAAAAGCATCAGCCGACGCCATTTTCCTCAGTTTTTCTTGCCCCAGATGCCAGGTGCCCTCTAGGAAGGCTAAATTTGGATAAATGCTGTAAAGTTCCAAACATTTGCAAATTATATACATGTATAAACAAACAAATACACCATAATAGATTCCCCCAGCTAGCTAAAAGAGGGTTAAGTACCCTAGGAGTACCACAGAGGGGAAGGAGGGAGGGTAATCCTGACTGCAGATGCATACCTATCGGACATCTACATTTATGGTAGGTACAAAACTGTACTATGTCCTTCAAGGATGCATCTGCAGTCATAACATATGGATAGAATACCATAGCCAATCTGGGGGAGGAGGTACTAAGAAAAGGATGGTGTAGTTAAGATCCCCTGCAGGACTGCAGTAGCAAACCCTGCTCTGGATCTAGAGTATAAAGGTAGATTGTAATGCTTGGCAAATGTATGCACGGAGCTCCAAGTAGCAACTTCTAAAATGTCCTTGGTAGCCACCCCTCGTAGGAAGGCTGTAGTGGTGGCCGTGGCCCTTGTGGAGTGAGGCCTGATGTTTTCAGGAACTGTCTTTCCATGAAAAAAGTAGCAAAATCGAATGCAATTTCCTCTCCATTTTGAAATTGTCTGTTTGGAAATTGCTCTTCCTTGCACCCCAGTTGCATATGCTACAAAAAGTTGGTCAGTTTTTCTGCTAGTTTTTGTTCTGTCCAAGTAGTAGCGTAGTTGTCTGTGTATATCCAGGGTGTGCAAAAGTTTTTCCCCTCTATTCTGTGGATTAGGGAAGAACGTAGGCAAGTAAATAGCTTGGTTCAAGGATACCCTAGATACCACCTTTGGCATAAAAGTAGGATTGGTTCTTAGTGAAACCCTGTCCTGGTGGAAAATAAGAAAAGGCTGCACTGCCATTAATGCTTGTAACTCAGATACCCTTCTTGCTGAAGTGATTGCCAGAAGGAATGCAGTTTTCCAAGATAGAAACTGTAGATCCGCTGATGCTGCTGGTTCAAATGGAGGAAGTGTCAGTTTCTCCAGCACAAAGTTGAGATCCCAGGCAGGTAGAGGGGGTCTTCTTGGAGGTTTAATATTTTTGATCGCTCTCAGAAATTGTCTGAGGAGAGGGTGCGAGAAGATAGGTGGATCCACATTGTATTCTGCTGAAATTGCTGAAGCATGAATCTTAGTGAAAGAATAGGACAGGCCATTGTGGAACAATTCTGCTAAGTATTCTAGGATATGTGTTATGTTTGCCACTGTGACATCTGAGCCTTTTGATGTGCTCCAAATGAGAAATCTCTTCCATTTAGCTGAGTATGTCTTCCTTGTGGAAGGCCTGCGAGCCTCCAGGATAATGTCCTTCACCCTCTGAGATAAAACAGTTTGATTTGGATTTAAGGAATTTTCCAGGCAGTTAGCTGCAATGTTTTCAAGTTGGGATGCAGGGTCTTGAAATTGTTCTGCGTCAGAAGAAGAGGCCATAGGGGGAAAGGCCATGATTTTGCCTGAGACATGCTTCTCAACAATGGATACCAGTGTTGTCTTGGCCAGTCCGGAGCTATTAGTATCACTTTTGGCTGTTCCTCCCTGATCTTCAGTAGAACCTTGTACATCAATGGGAGAGCTGGGAAGGCATATACTGTTAGGGCTTTCCAGCTGAAAGAGAGAGAGTCCACCCTCCAAGCTTGTGGGTGGTATGTCCTTGAGCAGAATGTCTTCAGTTGATGGTTGAGTGGGGAGGCGAACAGATCTAGCTCCGGCATTCCCCATGTCTTTGCTATGAGTTGGAAGATGTCTGGGTGCAGCATCCATGGTAGTTCTGCTTAAGCTGTCCGCCAGTGCATTTTCTTTCCCTGGCACGAATTGGGACTGTAGTTGGATATTGAGATTCAGGCATAGTTCCCACAGATTCATAGCCATATGGCATAGAGGGTAAGAATGTGTGCCTCCCTGCTTGTTTATGTACCACATGACCGTGGTGTTGTCTGTCCTTATTAACAGGTGTCCTTGTTGGAGGAAGGGTTTGAATGCCTCGATTGCATGCCTCACTGCCAGCATTTCCTTTTGGTTTATGTGCATGCTTAGCTGTTCTTGAGGCCATAGGCCTTGGATACAGTTGCCCTCCATGTGTGCTCCCCATCCTCGGTCTGAGGCGTCCGTGGTGATGGTCTGCCTTGTTTTTGGTTTGTTGAAAGGCAACCCTCTGTTGGACTGGCAGGCCTGAGCCCACCACAGGAATTCCTTTTGAAGGCATGGAATGATTGGTATCATGGTTTCTAAACTGTGACTGTGTTGAGACCATACACTCCTTAGGTACCACTGTAATTTCCTCATATGCAGCCTGGCATGCGGTATTAGAATTATGCAGGATGCCATGTAACCCAGGGCCTGCAGGATTTTCCTTGCAGTAAGCAGAGTTTGTCTTGTCAGAATCATGAAGTAATCTGGAAGTTGTTTTTGTTATTCTTCTGTGAGAAAGGCCATTTGGGTGGTTGTGTCCAGATCCGCACCCAAAAAGGTTATCCTTTGGGATGGTACTAGTCTTGACTTTTGGATGTTGACTGTGTATCCCAAGGTCTGTAGCAGGTGTATGGCATAGGCCAAGTCCTTTATCAAATTTTTCTTGTTGTCCGCTTGTATTAGGCAGTCGTCCAGGTATGGGTAAACTTGAATTCCCTGTAGTCTGCAATGTGCAATTACTGATGCCAGGCATTTCGTGAATACTCTGGGCGCAGTAGATAAGCCAAAGGGCAATGCTGAGAGTTGATAATGCTCTGATCCTGCAAGATATCTGAGGTGTCTTCTGCAACTTGGTCGAATAGGGACGTGCAGGTATGCCTCCTTGAGATCTAGAGTCACCAGCCAAGACTCCTTGCCCAACATGGGAAGAAGTTGCTGTAGGGTCAGCATTTTGAATTTTGGCACAATGAGATAAGTGTTCAGTGCGGACAGGTCGAGAATAGGCCTCCATTGATTTTCTTTTCTTGGCACAAGGAATAGTCTGGAGTAAAATCCTTGGCCTTGTTCTGAACATGGTACCTTTTCTACAGCTTTCATCTGAAGTAAATTGCTGATTTGTCTTAAAGCCTCTGCCCTCTGATTTGGTGGAAGGTTTGGCATTCCACTTCTTTTTGACAAAGTGTGGAAGTGGAACCTGTATCCTTTGTCTATTATTTGCAGTGTCCATGTATCCTTTGTAATATAATGCCAGTTTTTTGAGAATAAAGCCAGCTTTCCGCCCAAGGGTGCTTCCAGTTGATCCCTGGTAGGCGGAATCAGAGTTAAGTCATTGAGCCTGTCCTGGTGTAGTGGTTGTTGTTGTTGCACTACTCCTCTGGTTGGCAGGCTGCCACTGACGGCCTCTGTAGGAGCCCTTCGATTGACCTCTGCCTCTAGGGCGCCTGTTCCTGCCTCTCTGGGCTCTGTCCGAGTCTGGAAAGGACCAATTCTTAGTAGGCCAGTTTCTGCTGAATCTCGGTGGTTGAACTTGCAGGAAATCTTTAACTGTTTGCACAGATTTTGCCTTTTCTTCAACCTTTTTTAAGATCTCCTGAGCAGAGGAGCCAAATACATTTTGTTTCTCCATTGGAGCATGCAGGAGTTTAGCTTTGACATGGTCTGGCAAAGATTGCTCTTTCAGCCAGGCATGCCTACGAATAACTGCCCCAGTCATAGCTGATCTAAATGAAGCCTCCAGTGCATCATAGCCACATTTTAAGAAATGATTACTAACCTGTTGTGAGTTGTGTACCAAATCCTGAAGGGATTTATGGTCTAGGGTTTCAGGAGAAGAAAGTTTCTTATTCAGTTCATCTAACAAATACTCTTGGTACTGTATCATATGAAATTGACAGTTTAATGCCCTGACAGAAAGAGTTGCAGAAGTATACACCTTCTTTCCCCATCTCTCTAAAGCTCTAGACTCTCTTTCAGAGGGTAGAGGATTCTTGGCAGTAGCGGCCGCAACCCCTTTAGGGCCCTGAGAAATCGTTTCAGGGTCTGCAGAATGGGCTTTATACAGATGGAAATGAAAATCCGGGACCCTGTAGTATCTGTCAGGTTTGGCAGGGGCCGGAGGAAGAGTATCAGGGGCTGTACTGACATCATTGCACACATCATCAATTACATTCAGAACAGGAGGTATAGCTAAGGGCCTATGCTGAGGCAAATGCAAAAAGGTCCTTAATCTTTTTCTAGAATCAGAGAAATCCTGACCTTGCCATTGAAAATGCTCTCTCATGGAGTGTAGAGTCTCACCAAACGAAAACTCTTCAGGAGGGGAGGCTGAAGGGATAGATTCCTCAGCATCTGAATCCTCATAAGGCGAGTAAGCCCCTTCCTGGAGGTCTGACAACTCAGATCCATCCATGGAATCATCTGAGGAGTGTGGGTCAGAGGGGTCAGTCCTAGGCCTTTTGTCTGGAGGAGGTTGAGAGGCCCTGTCTGGGTGTGGTTGTGCACCCCTAATTAAGGAAATAAGGTCCTCAGCAAGGCTGAGGATCTGTGAACTAGAGGAAGGCCTCTGGGAGGTATATTTGGCAGGCAAAGCTTTTGAAAGTTTGGCAGCTTTAGCCCTTGAAAAGGCCTTAATGGACATGGAAGCAGGGGGCCTAGCTGCCCCAAGTGCAGGAGTAGAAATGTCCAATGGAATGGTGTCGGACATTTCCTGAACACTGGTTTCGGTAGGAAGTTCTGAAGCCGACTCAGCCGGGGCCTCCCGGGCCTCGGTGGTCGGAAGTATGGTTTCGGAAGAAGGAATCTCTGAGGACTCTGTTTCGGCCGAAACAGAGGCACTCGCGGTAGGCCTAGCCGTGGTTTCATCCGAAACCGCGGGCCGCGAGTGTCTGTCTTTTTCCTTGCATTTTTTGACCATATGCAAAGTCGGAGTCTCCGACGGCATTTTATAAGCAAAGGCGGCTCCAAAAAAATCCTCTGCAAACTCCGACCGACGTCTAAGAGTTCGTCGGTTGAAGGAAGCACAGGCTAAACAGGCCGATACGTCGTGGTCTGGGCCTAAGCAAGGAAGGCAGTAGGAATGGAAATCCTTATGAGGTATTTGTTTCCCACAAGTTAAACAATTATTTACTTTGTCTGACATCGGCTGAGGCAAGAAAGAGTCCCCAACAGGGTACTTAGCTTTTTTCGAAGTCTTCGGTAGCTGAATTCACTGGATCTGACCAACCGGCACTTGCGAACAGCTTCTGCTTCGGGCACCGCGCGGCAAGAAAGACAGAGGAAAATGACGTTGGCTGATGCTTTTATACCCCAGACGCTCTGACGTCGGGGAAAGTGCGACATCAGCTGAGGCCAGACCCAGACTTTGGAATCCGGCCGACCGAAGGGCTGCCTGAGGCAGGACAACCCATATGTTACGACTGCAGATGCATCCTTGAAGGACATCTTGTTCTACCACACTGAATGACGAAAGAGAGCGGACCTCCTGGGAAGCCAATAAGGAGGCCGGTCTCCCTGGGTCCAATGCGAGAATCGGAGCTGGACCCGAAGCAGACGCAGCTCCGAGAGGGGGAACCTGGACCAACGTCAGAGCCGATGGCAAAGGTTCCACTCCCTCAGATCCGACCCCCAGGTTCCGGTTCCGAGAGCAACTCGGATCTGAACTGGTCAGATTCGAGATGCTCCAGGCAGCTGCCAGTGTCGAGGATGCGAGAACCATCTGTGCCGACGCCCCAACCAAGGCCAACCTCGGATCCGAGAACTCCGAAGCCGAAAGTCGGATCAGGGAAGGAGTAATGGCCTGTAAAATGGGAAGCGAGCTGCCCTCTCCTGAGGAAGGGGAAGCTGGCAAGACCCCCATCTGGATCTGTGTACAGATAAAGCGCCTTATCATCTTATTCAGATCCATGTCAGACAGAGAATGGGTCGACAGATGAGGCCACAGACTTCAACCTGGCCAGTTGGGGAGCTGAGGCCCGGGTGACTGGACGTGCTTCCTCCAGCTCTGGGGAGAACCTCGGAGACCGGAGCCAAGGGGAGTCACGGATCCGAGCAGACATGCTTGGTGACAAGAGGTCTGGGGACCTCTTCCTCTTCTCCATCATCCTCAACACACACTCTCCTGCTCTCTACCCCTCTGCTCCGCTACCACAGGCTTAGAAGCAGGAGTTTGAGTCCCAGCCTGGGAGGGAGGAGAGGCCAGAGGCAGAGAAGCAGTAGAGGCAGTCACGGCAGCTGCTGTGACTGAAGCCAAGGGCAAGGAGGGAGGATCAGTGGCAGGAACAAGCCGTTTGAGGGCCAACTTGGCCTTTCTATCCTTCAAGGCTCAGGGGTTGAACCCCGCACAAATGGAGCAATCAACATTCAAGTGGGCCACACCTAAACACAATACACAGAGTGTGGCCATCTGCTGGTGAGAGCTTATGGCCACATTCTGTGCAGTGCATAAAAATAAGTTTTTCATCCATGCTTAAAGAAGAAAGCGAAGAGAACAAAAAACTTTCTTCCTATAAACTAACAAACCCACTCACCACACTAGACTGACTAAAAGGGGGAGGAGGGAACACCACAAACAAACTACACTAACTACTACTACAAACCTATACACATCGCCTAAGCAATGGGAGGGGAAAAATGGTACCTATACTAATCTGAAACGGCTAAACAAACAGAAAACTTTAAAAAACTTACAGTCAAAAAACACCCTGTTAGCTGGAGCTCTAGAGACACAATGTTTCACAAATCGCTGCAAATGAGATCTTGGGATGGAAGGCAAGGGAGGTGTATTATGGGCAAGGGGAGGAGTCTGGAGCTCAGAGCTGATGCTAGTAATTGCCAGCTCGGATCAGATACGGATCCGTATTCCCACAGGCTGAAGATCAAATGAAGTAAACTACTTCAGATCTCTTTTTTTACATATTTCTTCAGTCTGCTAACACCCAATATGGGTCTCCAGCCCCCCCGTCTTTTTTGGTACCAAAAAGAATCTTAAGTACCGGATCCTGTCTTGTCTGCTGGGACTGGTTGGATGACTCTTTCTTAGCAACGTTTGGACCTCTATTGTTGCCTGTTCCCTGTAACTGGGTGGAACATCCGGGATTTTTCTTATGGGTGTAGGAGGTGTGGCAACTGTGATGAAGTATCCTCTGGAAATGATACTCTGTACCCAGCTGTCTTTTGTTATTTTGATCCAGGCATCTGGATACAGAGATAAGCGACCCCCGACTGCCTCCAGAACAGGACAGTCAGGCCTCCTTTTAGGAATGCTGGAAGGGCTTCCCAGAGAAGTGATCTGTCGCCCTGGTGTTATGGACCCCTTTTGCCGCGAGGGCGGCATCTTCCATTATTGCCCCCTCCTCTGCCTCTGGAGGGGGGTTCACCATGTGTGTCCCAAAAGGCTCCTTGGACTTTTCGGAACTACATTCTTCCTTCTCTTTGACCCTTAGGGTAGGGATGGCTAGAGGTGGAAAAATGAACCCCGACGGCAGAGTCTTTCCATCCTGTTCACAGCTGGTTAAGGTTTCCTTCACTTTAGGCCCAAAAAGGGATGAACCATCAAAGGGAGTATTCACAAAGGATGACTTGAAGGGCTCTGCGAAGGAACACAAGCGCATCCAGGAGTGTCTCTTAAGAGCAACTCCTGTACCTGCTGCCCTACTCGTTCCATCAGCTGCATATGATATGAGGTGCATAGATGAGTTTACTATAGAATCGAGGGTAGCAAGCTGGGTGGCAACTTTGCCGGTAGCTCCTGCAGCTACTGTACCCTGAAGAGCATCTCCGAGCTCTAAGATCTCTCTGTAACCTGGTAAATGGGTTAAATAGAGCGAACGAAGAGAAAGTTGCAGAACTAAACATGCGCTTCCCGTATCTATCCATGATCCTGGAGTCTCTGTTAGGAGGATGGATAGACAAGGAAGTCTCAAACATTTCCTTTTTGGTGGCTGCTGCCGCCATCATGGCATCAACTGTAACACCTTTTAAGAATGACTAGGGGGCAGAAATGAACTTACCAGGTCTCCTAGGGACAGGCTCCATAGTATCCGGAGACTCCCACGCCCTTTGTGAGACCAGCTGCATCAGCTCATCGAAGGGTGGAGACACAAAGAGGTGGACAGCTGAGACCAAAAAGCCTTCAGGAGAACTGACTCATCCTCAGTAGGGATTCTGGACTGCCAGTCATCCCACTGCCTAAAGATTTCAAGTATCTCAGCAAATGAGATCTTCAGAGGGGGACTGTGGGGACCCTTCTGACTCATCTAAGTCAGTATCCGATGTTAGAGACTCCTGGGGGAAGTCTAGAGGTTTCCTCTTACACAATCTCTTCCTGGGAACCTCGTCAGTGGGAGCTTCCGGTGAGGTCTCGGAAGAGCAGGAGCCACCCAATGGGGCTTCCTGAGGCTCTGGGTCTCTACGCTTGATCATGATGTGCGAGGCAAAAGCGGACAGGTGGCTTTAGGAGAGAAGGAAGCCAGACTTGAGGTTGAGTATGTCTTAGGAGACATGACTCTCATGGCATCAAAAGTACCTCTGCTCCAATCTGAGTGGACAGACGGATCAGAGGAAACAGTCGATACCCCCAGCACCGGAACAGTGGGATCCGAGCCAGAGCTAGGAGCAGAGCTCATCCGAGCCGAAGCCCTGAGAGGCAGAGTCTGAACAGACAAGTCAGTCTGACTATCCTCCCCGACCAGACCAGAGTGTCGGCTCCTTCTGCACCACACGATCCACATCCAGATCTGAAAGACTGATAGAGGACCAAGAAGAGCATAACGAAGGCAGTACCAACTGTAACAACGGACTTTTAGAAGCTTCAGAAACCAGTTCCAAGACCGAGGACTGGCTCCGAAAAGAAAAGACTGGCGGCTCTGATGGCAGTGGAGCCGAAGTAGAAGATTTTTTCCAATTTCTTTGAGTCGGTAGTCTTAGAAGACTTTGAGGACTTGCTGGATCCATCCAGGTCACTCAATGCTTCTTGGAATGATGGCTTCAACAGACCTCTGTCTATTCATTTTCTTTTCCTTTCCTGTAGGACACTGGAGGAAAAGGAATGACATAGAAAGTACAGTTGTGTACCTACCATAAATGTAGATGTTCGAGTGTATTCACTGTTGCAGTGATTACACTTGTGTTATCCTGCTGGAAGGCTACCCGCAGTCAGCCTGAATTCCAAAGTCCTGGTCCGGCGTCGTTGCTGTCGCCTATTACCTGACATCAGTGCGCCAGGGGTATAAAAGATGCAGCAGACGCCATTTTCTTTAGTTCTTCTTGCCACAGATGTCAGGTGCCCCCAAAAGGGTAGGCTGTAAAAATTATGATCATAAAAAAGCATGCACATAATCTTCATCTACAAGCAAATACACCACATAGATTGTATAGAATAGAGAGGTACAGATAAGTCCCAGCAAAGAAAAAGGGGGATGGTGGGAGGGTAACCTGGACTGCAACAGTGAATACACTTGAACATCTACATTTATGGTAGGTACACAACTGTACTATGTTCGTGTTTCACTGTTGCAGTCATTACACTTGGGTTGAATCCCAAAGCTGAGGTTGGGTGGCTGGGCTTAAACAGAGTTTGGAGTTGCTATGAGGCCCTGCAGAACTGCAGTGGCAAAGCCTGCTCTGGATTTAGAGTAGAGAGGTAAATGGTAGTGCTTTGTAAAAGTGTGCACTGAAGTCCATGTTGCAGCCTCCAAAATATCCTTGGTTGGTACTCCTCTGAGGAAGGCTGCTGAAGTGGCTGCTGCTCTGGTAGAATGTGGCCTAATGCCCTTGGCACTGATTTGCCATGTTGTGAATAGCAGAAACGAATGCAGTGGCCTATCCATTCTGAAATAGTCTGCTTTGAAATGGCTTTTCCTTGCGAACCTGGAGCATATGCCACCAAGAGTTGCTCAGTCTTTCTGAAGGCTTTAGTCTTGTCCAAGTAAAAGCATAGCTGTCTGTGTATATGTTAAGTATGCAGAAGTCTCTCCCCCTTATTCTGTGGGTTTGGATAAAAGGTAGGCAAATGTATGGATTGGTTAAGAGCCATACTGGACACTACCTTAGGCATAAATGTCGGGTTTGTCCTTAGAGAAACCCCGTCCCGATGGAAAATAATAAAAGGTTCCACAGCCATTAGTGCCTGTAACTCTTCTTGCTAGGAGAAGAGCGGTTTTCCATGACAAGTATTTTATCTCTGCTGTATTGGCTGGCTCAAAAGGAGGCACTGAGTTTTTCCAAAACAAAACTGAGGTCCCATGCGGGTATTGGAGCTCTCCTTGGAGGTCTTATGTTTTTGACCCCTCTGAGATACTGTCTTAGCAGTGGATGAGAAAAAATAGGTGGGTCCATATTGTAATGAGCTGAAATGGCAGAGCCATGGATCTTAATTGATGAAAAGGATAGGCATTTGTCCAGCATCTCAGTTAGGTATTGCAAAATCTGAGGAATATTTGGTACAAGCGAGTCAATTCCCTGCGCTTGGTTCCAAGCACAGAATCTCTTCCATTTTTCTGCATAAGATTTTCTGGTGCTGGGCCTCCTGGCCTCCAAAATAACATCCATAACTGCTTTAGAGAGAGGTGTGCTCTCAATGATTACATTATCTGCCATGCAGCCAGATTTAGGGTTCTGAGTTGGCTGTGCAGGATCTGATTGTACTGTTGGATCAGCAAATGAGGTATTAGAAGCAATGTCCAGGCTGGGCCGTGAGAAACTCTGTAGGATTGGGTACCAGTGCTGGCGTAGGCAGTCTGGGGCAATCAGTATCATTTTTGGCTTCTCTTGTCTGATCTTTAGGAGTATTTTGGAGAGGAGGCGCAGAAAAGGGAAGGCATATACTGTAAGGGCTTTCCAGCTGAATGAAAGGGCGTCCACTTTCCATGCTTGCTTGTGATAAGTCCCAGTGCAGAATCTCTGTAGCTGGCAGTTGTGAGGCGAGGCGAATAGATCTATGTCTGGGCATCCCCATTTCCCTGTTATGTTGAAGATTTGTGGATCTAGTTTCCACTCGTGAGGATCCATGAGGTTTCTGATTAGTTCGTCTGCCAAAGTATTTGTATTTCCTGGCAGTTGTGCTTGCAGATGTACTTAAGTCAATGCAGTGTTCCACAATGCCATGGCTTGCCTGCAGAGGGGGTAGGAATGTGTGCCCCCTTGCTTGTTTATGTACCACATGACTGTAGTATTGTCAGTCTATCAGTAGTTGTCCTGGATGAAGTAGGTCCTTGAAGGCCGTCAGGGCATTTTGTACAGCTAGCATATCTTTTTGATTGATATAAAGATGCATTTGGTTTGTGGGCCATGTGCCCAGAATACATTTTCCTGCCATGTGCGCCCCCCCAGGCATAATCTGATGCATCTGCTAGTGTCTGCCTGGCAGTGGGCAAGATGAATGGCTGTCCCTTGTTGTGGTGACAGGCCTGTGCCCACCACTGAAATTCCTGTTGCAGGCAGGGAATGAGAGTAATTACCGTTTCCAGGCTGTGGCAATGTTGAGTCCAAACACTTTTTAGATACCATTGTAGTTTCCTCATAGGCAATCTTGCATATGGAATTAGCAGAATGCAGGATGCCATGTAGCCCAGAGCCTGCAGAATTTTTCTTGCAGATAATTGGGTCTTTGTTGCCATGTCTTTGAAGTAAGAAGTCAGATGCCTTTGTTTGTCTGGCGTGAGATAAGACATCTGGGCAGTTGTATTTAAGCTTGCACCCAGGAATATTATCTCTTGAGAGGGCACTAGTTTTGATTTCTTTTAGTATACTGTGTACCCTAGGCAAATTAGCAATCTTTTTACAAACGCCAGACGCTGTAGAAGAATATCTTTGTTCTTTGCTTGAATAAGGCAGTCATCCAAGTTGGGATATATTTGAATTCCTCTTTGTATGCAAAATGCAATTACTGGTGTCAGGCATTTTGTGAAGACCCTGGGTGCAGTAGATGAGCCAAAGGGCAGTGCAGAGAATTTGTAGTGCATTGAGCCAGCTATGAATGTGAGGTATCTTCTGCAAGATTGTCTGATTGGGACATGCAGGTATGCCTCTGAGGTCCAAAGTTACAAGCCAAGCCTTCTTGTCCAGCATGGGCAGAAGCTGCTGTAGTCTCAACATTTAGAATTTTGGGACGTCCAGAAAATTATTTAGAATAGACAGGTCCAGAATCGATCTCCAGGCTTTGTCCTTTCTTGATACTAAGAAAAATCTTGAGTAAAATCCTTGTCCCTGTTCTTGTTGTGGCACTGGCTGAATAGCCCCCATGTCCATGAGAGATGAAACTTGTTTTTGTGCCTTTTGACATTGATTGCGTGGCAGGTCTGGCATATCTTTTGCCTTTGGAAAGGTGTGAAAGTGGAACCTGTAGCCTGAGAGACTATATTTAAGACCCATTTGTCCTGGGTTATCTTGTGCCAGTTTTGTGAAAAAAGTGCTAGTTTTCCCCTAAGGGTGCTGCCAAAAAATAAGTGCTTGGCATTGGCAGAGGGAAGCCATCGGGATTGTTTTCTATAAGGCTGTGATTTGTCTTCTCTGCTTTTGGAGGTAGAAGCACCCCACTGTTTGGGCCTGTATGAGCCCTGGGGCTGTTGCCTGCCTCTAGGGCGCCTGAATCTGCCTCTTTGTGGTCTGTCTGACACTGGAAAGGACCAATTCTTAGAGGGCCAGTTCCTGCTAAATCTTGGTGGTTGTACCTGTAAGAAATCCTTTACTGTCTGCATAGATTTTGCTTTATCCTCCATTTTCTTCAACACCTCTTCTGCCTTAACACCAAACAAAGTATCATGCTGTAATGGAGCATCCAATAATTTTGCTTTAACATGATCAGGCAGATTCTGTTCCTTTAACCGAGCATGCCTTCTAATAACAGAACCTGTAACAGCGGCCCTGCACGAGGCCTCCAGTGAATCATAGCCACATTGCAAAGTAAGTTTTCTCACTTGTTCAGCTGCATGCAATAAATCCTGCAATTCTTTGTTTTCAGAACATTCAGAATGTCAACTTTTGTTTTAACAAAGACATTAAGTATTGCTGATATTTGAGCATATGAAATTGACAATTTAAAGCCCTTACAGCCAAGGTAGCAAAAGTGTAAACTCCCTCCCCCCATATGTCCAAAGCCCTAGAATCTCTATCAGAGGGAACAGGGTTTTTAGCAGAAGCAGCCTTGACCCCTTTGGTACCCTGTGAGAGAGTTTCTGGGTCAGCAGCAGGGTTTTGCAGGGTTTTTGTAAAGAAATTTATGGGAGTCTGGGACCCTGTAGTATCTGTCCGGCTTAACAGGGGCAGGAGGTAAAGAGTCTGGAGACAGGCTGGACTCTGAAAAAACATCATCTATGTCTAGAATAGGGGGAATTACAAGAGGTCTTTGCTGAGGAAGTAAAAGAAAGTCTCTAAGCCTTTTCTTAGAATCAGAATAATCCTGGCTCTCCCAATGGAAATGCACCCTCATGGTATGCAGGGTTTCCCCAAATGAATAGTCCTCAGGAGGAAAAGCTGAAGGAATAGAATCTTCAGCATCAGAATCCTCATAGGGAGGAACAGAATATCCCTGATCACAAGGGGAATCAGAGGAAATGGAAACCTGATCAAAGAAATCATATTCAGTATCTTGCCTACGCCATCAGGGGGGGGGATGGGAACCCCTGATCAAAGTAATTAGGTCTTCGGCCATTTTGAGCATCTGTTTTTTAGGCATAGAAGTCTGTCCTGGAGATTGCTGTACTGGTTTCTTTGTCTTTAAAACTGTTTTACACTTTGTCTTGGATGCTGAAGTAGGCTTTATATAAAAGTTGTGTAGGTCTGAAAACACCCTCAGAAGCAGATGCCTGCTCAGCGGCTCTGAACCCATCTGAGGGATTAATTTCCGAAGGGCCAATACCTTGAGCATCCAGAGGCCTTGCTGTCTCCACGTGGGAGTCGGAGGCATCCTGTGGCTGAGGTAGCGGGAGTCAGGGACTGCGAAAGCGCCTCATTGAGCAATGGCAAACCGGCGACTGGCCTAGAAGAGGCTTTGTCGTCAGTTTTGGACCTCGGATGCTTGTCCTTGTCTTTATCTTTGCATTTTTTATGAATTCCGGTTGTCGGTTGTTCAGACGGCATTATGTAGTTAAACCTTCTGCCAAAATAATGAAAAGCAAAATCATACAGACGCTTAATAATGCGTTGGTTAAATCTAGCACAAAACCGACAACTAGCAACGTCGTGGTCAGGGCCTAGGCAAGGAATACAGTAAGAGTGGAAATCCTTATGAGGTATTTGCTTCCCACAAGAAATATAAGTGTTAACTTTTTCTGACATCGGTCTGGAGCAAGAAAAAAGTTTCCCCAACGGGACACTGTCTGGAGCAAGAAAAAAGTTTCCCCAACGGGACGCTTAGCTTTATTGAAGACTTCAGATCTGATATTCGATTTCGAAAATCTCAGGAGTCGGCGACCGGCACTTGCGAACTGCTTTTGCTTCGGGCACCGCTCGGCAAGAAAGACCGAAGAAAATGGCATCGGCTGCATCTTTTATACCCCTGGCGCACTGACGTCAGGGAAGAGGCGACAGCAACACACGCCGGACCAGGACTTTGGAATTCAGGCCGACTGCAGGTAGCCTGTCAGCAGGATAACCCAAGTGTAATGCCTGCAACAGTGAAACACGAACATCAACTATCTTGTAAATGCAGTGCTCCAAGACAGTAAACACAATTTACATGTCTGTTACAGACACTTTTTGGCCACATTTTGGGCACTTTTTGAACCCTGACTTAGGATGCTTCTCTTGGTAAACCAGTGAAAACTCAGAGAAAATTACTGTTGCCACAAAAAAAATAACTCAACAGTAATTATCCACACAAAAGCCTTAAATAAAATAAGGCTGAGTCACACACACACTTCACAGAGTAATAGTAATGTCAATATTAAGTGACAGAAACAATTTCTGTCTAAATACAGAATATGAGATATACAAGCAGACTATGCAATGAAAAAAGAATATCTGCTAAGACGCGACAAACGTATCCAATATATTCTAAGAATACCTATATACGACCAAAATTACTGTCAACTACAAAAACTTCAACAGTAATTAACAAATCCAAGCCTTTTCTAAACAAGTCTAAGGCTAAATACACAAATAAGCAAATAACTATAAACTATTTAGTATAATTTGTGACAAAAGGTCACTTACTAAGCACACACTAGGAATAAGAAAACTGGTTTTAAACTAGGCCTAAAAAAGGAGGCCAACTAGAATCAAAGCACACTAAGGGAAGTGAATATAAGTGGAGTAAACACACCAAAAGCTATAACAACTTTATAAAACTACTGAAAAACATCTAAAGCTATCTAAATATCAATATCCAAGAGTAAATATGGAAAAAAAAAGTTTTACTGGCCAGAGCTAATGCAGAACCCCCTATCTATTGCAGCGGCAAATGAGATCTGCAGTAACTCTAGGTGCATCAATGGATAGGGACTTGGCCTCGAGGAATTTGAAGACCTCAAGCTTTGCAACTGGCTGACTCGGAGCCAAGGGATCGGCTCCAAACCCATCAGTAAAGAATGAAGGCGAGATAGAACTTCAGAGCATATAGAAAGACGTGAAGTCCACGTTGAAGATGGTAAGCCCTCAGTCAGCCCGAAAACCAGAAGCTTAGTACTTCTGCGTTTGCCATCGCTTCAGGACAGACGTCAGGTCGTCCGTGTTATAAATTAAGGCAGCAGATACCATTACATCAGTTTTTCTTGCCGTGTCAGGAGCCCCCAAAAGGGAGCTAGGTTATGGTGGAAGAACATCACCAGTAGAAAGTAAATAAAACATCCTTGCAAGTGTATATATATATATATATATATATATATATATATATATATATATATATATATATATATATATTTATTAAGGGAAAACAGGACTGTAACAGTGAATACACTAACATCTACATTTATGGTAAGTGTACACAACTGTACTATGTTCTTCATGTTTCACTGTTGCAGTCATCACATTTGGGACGATTCACAAAGCTAAAGAAAAGGGTGGACGCAGTCAAGAAGACTGGGGGATGGCTAGGAAGCCCTGCAAGACTGCTGTGGCAAAGCGTGCCATGGATTTGGAGAAGATAAGGCAGGTGGTAATGCTTGGTGAAGGTATTAACAGATATCATGTTGCAGCCTCCAGGATGTCCCTGGTGGGGACCCCTCTGAGGAAAGCTGCAGAGGTGGAGGTTACTCTGATAGACTGTGTCCTGACCCCATGGGGGGAGGTTTCCAGTGCTGCTTGTAGCAGAAATGGATGCAGTGTGCTATCTATTTGGATATGGCCTTGCCCTCGGCTCCTGTAGCAAAGCTGACTAACAAATGATCAGTCTTCCTAAATGATTTAGTCCTGTCTAGGTAGATTCTGAGCCGTCTGTGCACATCTAGAGAGTGCAGAATCCTTCCCCCCTTGTTTTGTGGGTTAGGGAAAAAGGTGGGCAAATGAATGGATTGGTTGAGAGCCACAGTGGACACCACTTTTGGCATGAAGAATTTGTTAGTCCTGAGGGAGACTCCATCAGCGTGGAAAACGATGAAGGGCTCTACAGCCATTAGTGCTTGTAGCTCGGATACTCTTCTAGCAGAAGTGATGGCCAGAAGCAAGGCTGCCTTCCAAGAGAGGAACTTTAAATCTGCTGATGCTGCTGGTTCAAAGGGGGGCAGGGTGAGTTTTTCCAAAACAAAGTTAAGGTCCCAAGCTAGGGATGGTGCTCTTCTGGGTGGCCTCAAGTTCTTAGCCCCTCTTAGGAACTGTTTGAGAGGGTGGGAGAAAAGAGGTGGCTCTGTACTGAGATGGCAGAGGGATGAATTTTAATGGAAGAGAAGGACAGACTCCTGTGTAGTAGGTCAGCCAGGTAATCCAGGATGAGAGGTAGGGAGGGGCTGTGCAGCTTCGGCTCTCAAACCTTTTCCACTTGTCAGCATAAGACTTTCTGGGGCTAGGGTGTCTGGCCTCACATATAACATGTAGAACTTGTTTGTTTACATTGGCAGCTTGTGCAGTGGTCAGGGAATAAGCCAGGCTGCCAGACTGAGGGTCTGCAAATGGGGATGCAAGAATTCTCCATTCCTCTGGGTCAGGAGTGTTGGGATCTGAGGGAGATGCCATGGTGGCAGTGGTAACAGGCTTTGCAGCAGAGGGTACCAGTGCTGGCGGCATGGCCACTCTGGGGCAATCAGGATCGTCCTAGGTTTTTCCTCCCTTATTTTGAGCAGGGCCCTTGTAATGAGTGGTAGAGGGGGGAAAGCACAGACTGAGAGACTGACCCACTGGAAGGATGGAGCATCCACTTTCCAGGCCTTGCTGTGAGGTTCAATGGTGCAGAATTTGCTGAGCTGATGGTTGGAGTGGGAAGCAAAGAGGTCGGCCTTTGGGGTGCCCCATTTCTGGGTTACAAGGTTGAAGGTTCTGTGATCTAGCTGCCACTCGTGTGGGTCCAGAAGACTTCTGCTCAAGTTGTCTGCCAGAGAGTTTAGAGAGCCTGGGAGGAATTGTGCTAGCAGGTGTAGTTGCACTGCTGAGGCTGTGTCCCAAAGGGTCATGGCGAGCCTGCACAGAGGGTACGAGTGAGTCCCTCCCTGCTTGTTGATATACCACAACACAGTGGTGGTGTCTGTTTTGATCAGTAGAGGCCTCGGAGAGAGCAGGGGTCTGAAGGCTGTCAAGAGCTTGTTGAACAGCTAACATTTTTTAGTTGATGTGTAGATGTATTTGTTTGGGCTCCACTGGCCATGAATGCATCCGCCGTCCAGGTGTGCATAGTCTGATGCACCTATGGTGAGGGTGTGGGCAGCGTGGGGTTGTGAGAAGGGTAGTCCCTTGTTGTGGTTGCATGCTGCTGCCCACCAAAGGAAATCTTTCCTTAAGCAAGGTATCCTTGGGCACAAGAGTTTCCAAGTCTTAGGAGTGTTGACACCAGAGGCTTTTTAGGTACCATTGTAGTTGCCTCATATGCACTCGGGCATATGGAATGAGAAGAATGCAAGAAGCCATGAACCCCAGAGCTTGCAGGATTTTCCTTGCGGATAACTGGGGTCTGGTGGCTAGTTGAGAGAAATAGGTTGTCAGGTAGTTTTTTTTTTTCCGGATGTAAGGAATGCCATCTGGGATGTCATGTCAGGGCTTGCTCCCAGGAATACAATTTTTTGCATGGGTACTAGTCTGGATTTCTTTTCGTTGACAGTATACCCCAGGGAGGTGAGTAGGTCTTTCACAAAGATCAGGTACTTTAGCAGCTTTTCCCGACTGTCTCCTTGAATCAGGCAGTCGTCTAAGTATGGGTACATTTAAATATTTCTTTGTCTGCAAAAAGCAATAGCGGGAGCCAGACATTTTGTGAAAACTCTGGAAGCAGTGGATAAGACAAAGGGAAGAGCAGAGAACTGAAAGTGCAGTGATCCCACCCTAAAACAGAGATATTTCCTGCAAGATTCTCTGCTTGGCATGTGTAGGTAGGCCTCAAGGTCTAGGGTGGCTAACCAAGCATCCTTGGAGAGCATAGGTAGAAGTTGCTGGAGGGTGAGCATTTTGAATTTTGGTATCACCAGGAAAGTGTTTAGGATGGATAGATAGAGGATGGGGTGCCAAGTGCCCTCTGTTCTGGGTACCAGGAAGAGTCTGGAGTAGAAACCTTGGCCTACCTGTTCTGCAGGAACATGTTCTATTGCCCTTATCGAGAGCAGGGAAAGGACTTGCTTTTTGGCCTCTGCTCACTGGTTTGGGGAAAGATCTGGGAACCATTCTGGGGTTGGTAGTGTGTGGAAATAAAATTTGTATCCCTGGGACACTATGTTGAGGACCCAGCGGTTGTTGGTAATGGTGGCCCAGGTGCTTGCATGGAAGGAGGGCTTTCCTCCTAGGGGCAAGAGCAGGTGGGTAGAGGGAGGGGGTGGAAGCGTGAAGTCATTTGGAGTTCTTAACATGAGGGGGTGGCTTAGCACACACTGGTTTTGAAAGGAAGAAAGTACAGTTGTGTACACTTACCATAAATGTAGATGTTCGAGTGTATTCACTGTTGCAGTCATTACATTTGGGTAATATGCTGGCAGGTTGCCCTCAGTCGGCCTGAATTCCAAAGTCTTGGGTCCTGTGGTGGTGGTTGTCTTCTCTTCCATGATGTCAGGTCGTCATGGGTATAAAGCATGCAGCCGTCATTTTCTTTAGTTTTTTTGCCCCCGATGTCAGGTGCCCCCAAAAAGGTAGGTATATCTATATATCTACATATATACTTCAGAATGACAGGGGGATGGCGGGAGGGTAACCTGGACTGCAACGGTGAATACACTCGAACATCTACATTTATGGTAAGTGTACACAACTGTACTATGTTCTTCGTGTTTCACTGTTGCAGTCATTACATTTTGGTAGAATCCCAAAGCTATGGTTGGGAGGCTGGAGCTAAACAGCATTAGGTGCGGCTATAAGGCCCTGCAGCACTGCAGTGGCAAAGCCTGCCCTGGACTTAGAGAGGCAAACAGTAATGCTTTGTAAAGGTGTGAACAGAACTCACAAGTAGCAGCCTCTAGAATGTCTTTGGTTGGTACTCCTCTGAGAAAGGCTGCTGAAGTAGCTGCAGCTCTGGTGGAATGAGACCTAATGCCCTTGGGCACAGGTTTACCATGGTTTAAGTAGCAGAAACGGATGCAGTGGCTTATCCACTTTGAAATTGTCTGCTTTGAAATAGCATTTCCTTCTGATCCTGCAGCATATGACACTAGAAATTGCTCAGTTTTTCTTAATGCTTTAGTCCTGCTCAAGCAGGATCTTAGCTGTGTACGTCCAAGGAATGCAGAATTCTATCCCCCTTGTTCTACGGATTTGGATAAAAAATTGGCAGATGAATTGTTTGGTTAAGAGCTACACTGGAAACCACCTTAGGCATAAAAGTAGGATTTGTCCTCAGAGACACCCTGTCTGGGTAAAATATGAGAAAAGGCTCTACAGCCATGAGGGCCTGTAGCTCTGAAACTCTTCTTGCTGAAGTAATTGCTAGTAGCAGAGCTGTTTTCCATGATAAGAACTTTAGATCAGCGGTAGCAGCTGGTTCAAATGGAGGCAGGGTGAGCTTTTCCAACACATAATTGAGGTCCCATGCAGGTAATGGTGATGATCTAGGAGGCCTTAAATTTTTGGCTCCCCTAAGGTACTGCTTTAATAAAGGATGAGAAAAGATTGGTGGCTCTGTATTGTAATGAGCCGAAATGGCAGAGGCATGGATTTTAATTGATGAGAAAGACAGGCCTTTGTCAAGCATCTCAGTCAAGTATTGTAATGTTTGCCTTTCGGCTTTTTCCCGGTAAGGGGTCGCCACAGCGAAACTCCGGTCCGCTAATGATTGGCAGTAGATTTTTACGAAACGCCGAGGTGCCAGCTCGACGCCCAACCTTCAATGAAGGCACGCCCATTTACGCATGCATGTCTTTCGAACGCTTCCCAACCACGGGGAGGACATACAGACTCCACACAGAAGGCACTCCCAAGCCATGCCGAGAATTGAATGGGAGAACCTCTTGCTGTGAGGTAACAACGCTACCGCCATACCACCGCGGCATCAGTCAAGTATTGTAATATTTGAGGAATATTTGGTTCTGCTGTATCAGTTCTTGTGCTTGATTCCAAGCACAGAATCTCTTCCATTTGTCAGCATAAGCTATTCTAGTACCAGGCCTTCTGGCTTCCAAAATGACATCCATCACAGCTTTACTGAGATGTGTTGTTTGTATGACTACATGATCAGCCATGCTGCCAGGTTCAGAGTCTGTAGTTGATTGTGCATGATCTGATCGTTTTGCTGGGACAGTAGCTGTGGTCTTTGAGGCAAGGTCCAAGCTGGGTATTGAGACAAGTTCCTTAGGATTGGGTACCAGTATTGGCAGGGCCAGTCTGGGGCAATTAGTATCATCTTTGGTTTCCCTTGTCTGACTTTTAGGAGGACCTTGGGGAGAAGAGGCAGAGGAGGAAAGGTGTAAACTGATAGGTTTTTCCAAATGAAGGATAGGGCATCCACTTTCCATGCTTGTCTGTGATAAGTCCTTGTCCAGAATCATTTCAATTGATAATTATGAGGAGAGGCAAATAGATCTGTCTGGGCTCCCCCATTTCTTTATCATCTTGCTGAAGACTTGTGGATCTAGTTTCCACTCATGAGGATCCATAAGGTTTCTGCTTAAATAGTCTGCCAGAGTGTTTTGCTTTCCTGGCAGGAATTGAGCTTGAAGATGTATTTGGTAAGTCAAAGCTGTGACCCACAGTGTCATGGCTAATCTGCAAAGGGGGTATGAGTGTGTGCCCCCCCTGCTTGTTTATATACCACATGACCGTGGTGGTGTCCATCTTTATCAGTAGATGTCCTGGATGAAGCAAGTCCTTGAAGGCTGTTAGGGCATTTTTAACAGCTAGCATCTCTTTCTGGTTGACATGTAGATGCATTTGTTTTGGGGTCCATATGCCCTGAATGCATCTTCCCGCCATGTGGGCCCCACAGGCATAATCTGATGAGTCTGTTAACTTTTGGCTGACAGGGGGGGTTAGAGCGAAGTTCCGGTCCCATGTTTTGGTGACATGCCTTTGCCCACCATAGAAACTCCTGTTGTAGGCAGGGAATGAGAGGAATAATTGTTTCCAGACTGTGACAATGTTGACTCCATAAACTTTTTAGGTACCATTGAAGTTTCCTTATATGCAGTCTTGCATATGGAATCAGTAGGATGCAGGATGCCATGAAGCCCAAAACCTGTAGAATTTGTCTTGCAGATAACTGGGGTTTTGTTGCCATCAGTTTGAAGTAAGTAGTCAGTTGCCTTTGCTTGTCTGGCGTGAGTTAAGCCATCTGAGCAGTTGTATTCAAGCTTGCACCCAGGAATGTTATCTGAGAGGGTACCAGTTGCGATTTATTTTCGTTTATTGTGTACCCTAGGCATGTTAGAAGCCTTTTCACTAACGCCAGGTGCTGAAGAAGAATGTCCTTGTTCTCTGCTTGCATAAGACAGTCGTCCAAGTAAGGATATATTTGTATACTTTGTCTGAAAAATGCAATTACTGGTGCCAGGCACTTTGTAAAGACCCTGGGCACAGTAGATAAGCCAAAGGACAGTGCAGAGAATTGGTAATGCATTAAACCAGCATTGAATCTGAGGCATCTTCTGCAAGATTGTCTTATTGGGACATGCAGGTATGCCTCTTTTAGGTCTAATGTCACCAGCCAAGCATTCTTGCCCAGCATGGGCAGAAGCTGCTGCAAAGTCAGCATTTTGAATTTTGGAATGTCCAGGTATGTGTTCAAAATCGATAAATCCAGTATTGGCCACCAGGCCTTGTCCTTTCTGGGTACCAAGAACAGTAGAGTAAAAACCTGTCCTTTTTCCCGTTCTGGTAATGGCTGAATGGCCCCTATATCCATGAGGGACATAGCCTGTTTCTGTGCCTCTGCCCATTGATTTTTTGGCAGTTCTGGCCAACCGTTTGCCATTGGCAGCATATGGAAATGGAATCTGTATCCCTGTAATACTATGTTTAGCACCCACTTGTCCCGAGTTAACTGCCAATTTTGAGCAAAAAGTGCTACTTTTCCCCTAAGGGTGCTGCCAAAAGTTAAGTGCTTGGTGTAGGCAGAGGGAAGTCACTGGGACTATTTTCTGTAGGTTTGCGCTATATCTACTCTATTTAGAGGTAGAAGCACCCCATTGCTTTGACCTGTATGAATCTTGGGCCTGGTATCTGGAACCCCTAGGGCGTCTGAACTTGCCCCTTTGAGCTCTGTCTGACACAGGAAAGGACCAATTTTGTGTAGGCCAGTGTCTACTGAATCTGGGTGGCTGCACTTGTAAGAAGTCTTTTACAGTTTACATAGACTTAGCTTTGTCTTCCATTTTCTTTAAAACATCTTCTGCCTTAATACCAAACAGAGTATTGTGCTGTAAAGGTGCATCTAGCAATTTAGCTTTAACATGATCAGGCAAATTTTGTTCCTTTAGCCAGGCATGCATGCTAATTACAGATCCAATAACTGCAACCCTGCAGGAGGCCTCTAAGGAATCAAAACCACATTGCAAAGTATGCTTTCCAACCTGTTCAGCTGCATGCAATTTGTTTGTGTCTTTCGGCTTTTCCTGGTTAGGGATCGTCACAGCGGAACTCCAGTCTGCTAATGATTGGCAGTAGAGTTTTACGTGCTGGCTTGCCGGGCCTAACGCACAACCTTCAACGAAGGAATGCCCATTCACGCATGTCGCCACACAGAAGACGCTCTGAGAATCGAACTGGCAACGTCTAACTGTGAGGCGACAATGCTACCGCAGCACCACCACCACAGTCATTCAGCTGCATGCAATAATTCCTGCAATTCTTTATTTTCTGTACATTCAGAAATCAAGAAATCCAAAAAAGAACAAACAAAAAATACAATTTTTTACATGTTGAGAACCCAAAGCTCTCTGTTATATTTGGAATACCAAAGGTACATGAAGGGATAGAGGCATTCAAATTTAGACCTATTGTGGCAGAGGCTGGGAGCATCACGGAACCTCTAGCTTTATTTGTTGATGCTCAATTGAAGCAGTTTATGAACTCTGTATCGCACATCACTAAAGATTCTTAGGACTTTTTGAGGAGTATTACTAAGGATAAATAAGAAGTAGGAATATGCTTTGTTACCATAGATGTAGTCGAGTTATTCCCTAGTATTCCACACACTACAAGGTTGGAATGGTTTCGTGAAATTTTATGAAATGATTCTGGTTTAGATGGAAGCACAATTAATTTACTAGTGGATTTCACGGAGACTGTTTTAAAGAATAATTTTGTGTATTTTAATGGTGATCATTTTCAGCAAAAGAAAGGAGTTGCTATGGGGGCAGCGTGCGCCCCAATTAATGCTAACTGCATTTTATATTTTTGGGAACGAAAGTTCATCTTTAACATTGAATGGCATAAATATATTTCTTTTTACACCCGGTTCTTGTTTGACATCTGTATATTATGGAGAGGGTCAAGAGATTTGTTTATGGAATTTTTTGACTATTTAAATAATTGTACAGATTTCCTGAAGTTTACTTACACTTTTGATGATGTGCGCATCAATTACTTAGATGTAACTCTATACAAGGATTCTTTAAATCATTGTTTCCATTCTAAGATATATAGGAAACCTTACTTTTCAAATATGTATCTGCATTTTGAAAGTGGTCACCCCTTTTTCCAGAAAAAAAGGAATAATTAAGGGGCAGTTAATAAGGGCCTCTAGAATGACTAGTGATGATGTGGTATTTGCAGAGTAAGACCAGTATATTAGTTCTCTTTTTTTGGAAAGGGAGTACCCCAGCACTTTGATACAAAGCTTAGTAAAGGAGGTAACGGACAATCGAGTGAGTTTTTTCCACTTTTAGGGTTAAATGAAATTGCTAGGCCTCCAGAGGGTGATAAGGTTAAAGCTTTGAGCAAGCATTTACACATACATTTTCTGCTACATCAAGAAAAGTGGAAGATATTAAGAAATATTGTCCTCTATTGAAAGTGAACAATGAAACGGGAAATTATATCCCCTCCAAACCATCCTTTACTAGAAGAGGCATGAACCTAAAAGACATATTTGATAGGAAGGAGATCCTAATGGATAGCAACTGTAATTCTAAAAAGGGCACTTATAAATGTGGGGCATGCAGGCAATGTGAATATATTCTACAACAGCGCAAGATTCATATTCCCTCTAGAGGTATCAGGCTTACAGCATCAAGATACTACAATTGTGGCATAAAAGGTATTGTGTACATAGGTATATATGTAAGCTGTAATACTTTTTATATAGGGAAATCTACACGCACTTTTAAGGAAAAGAATTAAATGAACATATGTACGACATTAGTAAAGAAAGAGAGTCAAATGCTTTTTATAAACATTCCTTAGTTTGCAGTAGTATGAATATAAAATTTGCTATTGTAGAACAAGTAATGACAGATCCACGTGGGGGCAATTGGGAATCTAGAGTGGAGTTTCGTGAATTATTTTGGCAGCTTAGAACTAATGCCAGCAGGCCCCCGGGTCTAAACGATAACATTAGTATAGGGAGTGTATTGAAATTAAGACAGGCGAAATTGTAAGGCAAAGAAGTTATTATACAGATGTTACGTAATTATTTTTATAGCTATTTTTTAGTTTATGCATATAGGGTTTTGAAAGGTTGACAGTAATGAGGCATTTTTTTTACAATTCCCTCCAGATGTTATAGATGGTTTTATTATAATCCAATATATCTTTAGTGAGTGGATAACTATTACAATTTAGTAACACATATATTATATTGTATATTTGACCACATATACATTTTATGTGGATTTGTGCATCCAACATGTTCATAGTAGGTAGGTGAGTGTATTAGATCGTACATTATACTGTATACATTCATTTATTTTGGTCCAGTTGGTTGTTTATTGCATATTAAGGGTTAGGTTTTTTAACAATAGTAATTTTTAGTGTTATGAGTTAGTTCAGTTGGATAGCGAGAATGATCAGGAATAGTAAGGTTGACAAAAGTCGACAATTATAAATTATAAATTTGAATATTTATAAATTTTAACATTAAGTGTTTTTTAAAATGTATAGAATACTGGCATGTATCAGACTAGATACACCACGACTACCGGATTTGGTGTAATGCAACTTTATCAGAATTGAATATAATTATTCTATTATTCAATTAATCAATTTTTTTAACAGTGTATATAAGCATTTCATGTTTTAATAACTGCTGTTCTGAGGAAGCTTTGTAATCGACAAAGGGAAAGCGCGCTCAATGTTTATTTCATTTTGTTCTGTGGGATGTTATTGGCTGGATCGTTTGTTGGAATAAAGAAGTGTTTTTAACAGAGTTGGCTGGTTCGTTGGTCTATTCCACCTTGAATTGGCATTCAGAAATCATAATTTTCTGCTTCAGCAATCCCATAATATGTTGTTGATACTTGAGCATATGAAATTGACAGTTTAAGGCCCTAACTGCCAAGGCTGCAGATGTATAAACCTTTTTTCCCCATCTGTCCAGTGCCCTTGAATCTCTGTCAGAGGGTGTAGGGTTTTTTGCTGTTGAGGCCTTAACTCCCTTTGGACCCTGTGAAATAGTTTCAGGATCAGCAGCAGGGTTTCTAAATAAAAATTTATGAGCGTCAGGGACCCTGTAAATATCTGTCAGGCTTGCTGGTAGCCGGAGGTAAGAAGTCACGGGTCAAATTTGACTCCGAAAACACATCATCCACAATGTCTAAAACAGTGGGTATGGCTAAAGGCCTGTGCTGAGGGAGAAGGAGGAAATCCCTGAGCCTCTTTTTTGATTCAGAGACATCTTGACTCTCCCAGTGAAAATGCTCCCTCAAAGTATGCAAGGTTTCTCCAAATGAATAATCCTCAGGATGGTACAGACTCCTCTGCATCAGAATCCTCATAGGGAGGTATAGATATTATAGCAATAACCCATGCCTGGGTGTGGTTAATGCGGGATTTACCCACGGTTGTGGTTTATCCCAAGGCGGCCCTTGGGACCAAACAAAGACAACCGTGGGTAAATCCCACATTACCCACACCCAGAAGTGGGTTATTGCTATTATACTATGACATTATTTAAGAAAAGAAATAATTACTTTTCTTAAATAATGGCATTGTATAATGCCTCTTTGCTGCCCTTCCGCAGCTGTCTGGTATCCGCGGCAGTTCTGATGTACTGCGCATGCCTACTCTGTACATCACAGCTGTGGCCAAAAGCAACTGAGAAAGTTAGATCTCCGTTGCTTTTTACTGTTTCGCTATGTTAAATGGGTTTAACATAGCGAGACAGCTTTAAAATAAGCAACGGAGATGTCAGTTGCTTATTTTAAAGCTGTCTCGCTATGTTAAACCCATTTAACATAGCGAAACAGTAAAAAGCAACGGAGATCTTGCTTTCTCCGTTGCTTTTTTTTTTAAAACCTGTCTTGCTATGTTAAATGGGTTTAACATAGCAAGACAGCTTTAAAATAAGCAACGGAGATCTCCGTTGCTTATTTTAAAGCTGTCTCGCTATGTTAAACCCATTTAACATAGCGAGGCAGGCTTAAAAAAAGGCAACGAAGAAAGCAAGATCGCCGTTGCTTTTTACACACTGTGTCGCTATGTTAAAGAAGTTTAACATAGCGAGACAGCTTTATAAAAAGCAACGGAGATCTCAGTTGCTTTTTTTAAACCTGTGTCGCTATGTTAAAGAAGTTTAACATAGCGAGACAGCTTTATAAAAAGCAACGGAGATCTCCGTTGCTTTTAAGTTCCTGTCGCTATGTTAAACTCTTTTAACATAGCGAGACAGTGTTTTAAAAGAGACTTATACTAATGGAAAAAGTCCGGGGGGCCGGACCTTTTTCTATTAGTATAAGTCTATTTACAACGTGCACATTGGCCAATCAGAGTGCATGTTTTGGAATATTAATGGGGGGTCATAGTATAATTCTTCCGATTCCTTTCCTGATCAGGAATTAGAAACCTGACCTGAAGATTCATAAATCAGTGTCTTGCCTAGGCCTCTTATCTGGAGGGGGATGGGAACCCCTGATCAAGGTAATAAGGTCTTCAGCCATTTTGATAATCTGTTTTTTAGGCATAGAGGCCTGTGCTCATGGCTCATGAGTCTTTTTTTTTAGTTTTAGAAGTTGCTTTTGTCTTTGGTTTTGCAGCTGTCTGTTTAATATACAAATGTTGAGGCCTGAATACACCCTCAGAAGCCGGTGCCTGCTCAGCGGCTCCAGATCCATCCAAGGGAGATACATCTGTGGGTCCAATACTTTTGAGTATCTCGTGGCATGCCAGACTCCACATGGGTGTCAGTAGGGGCCTGCGACTCGAAAGTAGCGGGTATCAGGGGCTGCGAAAGCACCTCACTGAGTACCGGCGACTGGCTTAGGAGAAGCTTCCTCGGTTTTGGACCGCGACTGACTCTCTGTCCTTTTCTTTGCGTTATGTACTCCAGTAGTCGGATTGCTAATAGACATTTCTGGGTCGTTAAATCTGTTTCCAAAATACTCTGAGGCAAAGATAAAGACGCTTAATAGTGCGTTGGTTAAATCTAGCAAAAAACCGACAGCCAGGCACGTTGTGAGATCAGGGCCTAGGCAAGGAATACAGTATAAATAGAAATCCTTATGAGGTATTTGCTTCCTACAAGTAACTTTTTCTGACATTGGTATGGAGCAAGAAAAAAGTTTCCCCAACGGGGTACTTGGCTTTAGTGAAGATTTCGGTTCTGAAACTCAAACTCATAGTTCAGGAGTTGGCCGACCGGCACTTGCGAAATGCTTCTGCTTCGGGCACTGCGCGGCAAGAAAGACTAAAGAAAATGGTGTTGGCTGCATGTTTTATACCCCTGACGACTTGACGTCATGGAAGAGGAGACAGCAACCGATGCAGGACCCAAGACTTTGGAATTCAGGCCGACTGAGGGCAACCTGCCAGCAGATTACCCAAATGTAATGAATGCAACAGTGAAACACGAAGAACATCCATACATCGACAAACCTCTTCAGAATTAATGAATACAACCAACATTCACCAGTAAATATACATTCGTACACTAATCAACTCTATTAATGAAATGAGCTGCAGGTCTAATCCAATATCAAATTAAAATCTCTGCTTTCCTAAACTATAAAAAGTATACACATGCACAAAAACATGCAACCTTCTAGTAATTTAGTTCTACTAAAATATCTTAAGACTTTTCTAAATATTTTAAACAAAATTAATTACAAAATTTCAAAGCTTGTTGGTGTTCATTTTAAGCACACTAGAGATAGAAATGTTATCAACTCCAGGCAAAGGTGTAGCATTGAGTCTCAGCTGCCAGATTAATTCTTAAAATTCTAAGAAATTATCTACATCACAGTCTCTGGCTGAGGTTTGCCAATAATGCAAAACAATCTTAAAATCCATCAAATAAAACTATCTATACAACACATTGGTAGATTTATTATTTTTAATATGGATATGTTCTCCTATTCTCTTTTAGCTTCCTGTTGATCTTGCCAACATAAAACGCATTGCATTGAGAACAGCTAGCAAGGTATACTTCTCTCATTAGCATTGCAGCTACATCCTCCTGGACAAACAATGGCAGTCGAACCTTCAACCACAACTTGTGGTTCTTCATGGATAAACCTACAATATCTAAAACAACCACATCTGTATATATGATGTGATATATTTGTGTACAGTACATTGTCACTGTGTGACTCCCAAAATTTTCCCTTAACTAAACACCATCTTTGGCTGGCCACATATAATTTGTCCAAGTTCTAAACTAAACACTGTATTCCAGCTTTTCTTAATGTCCACATATTTATGAACATTGTTACTACAGGGAATACTAGAATTGTCAAAATTATTTGTGCTATTATCAAAGGCCATATTAAATCCTTGAGGTCTTAAAATATGACATTAAAGTATGGGTGAAAATTTATCATTTTGGCAGTGTAAAATCTCCTTTTTTAATTTAATTTCCTAAGGACATCAGATATCTCCTATCCAAAAATAAATTACATAAACTCTAACTCGTCCTTAAAAACACTGTCAATAGTAATTGATCTAGAAAGGCAAACCATCTGGCCTTTCACAATTCCTTTCTTTTGGTGTACGGGATGACAACTTGTAAAATGTAGATAAGAGTTAGAAAAGTTTTTTTTAGACCAACTGTAGATATAAAACCTTTCAAAACTCATCCTTGGCTATCTTCAGGTCTAAATAGCTGACTTCTGATAAATTTATGTTACACGTAAACTTCAAAAAGGTCGTTAATTCATTCAGCTCCATATAAAGAGTTTCCCATTGTTGGACAGAACCCTTCCATAACTAATCATCCAGGAATCTGTAATAGGCATATAACAAGAGGTTGGACTCAAAAAGTAAACACAAACAACTCTTCCCATTTAGCAAGAACAGAACTGGCATATAAAGGGGCATATGCTGCCCCACTGCCACTCCAAAAATGTAACACTAATTCAAGCAAAGTACTTAATATGTGGATATCTGCAGTAGAAAATTCATTAGTCTGACTACACAATAAAGACAAACCATCGAACACCTATATTGCGTGATATAACAACGAATAAATTACCTACAGCTATAGTAATAAATAAATCCTCATCATAGGTGCATTTAAACTGGCCAACAAATACCAGGAATATTTTAAAATATGAGTTTGTGTGTTAAACAACCCTTTACATCTAATATCAATGTATTTACCCCCCAAGGGTTCTGTTTTAGAATTTTTTAGCTGCCACTATGGATCTGAGGGGTGATCTTTAACATTTATGTATTTCTGGTATGCCAAAAAACACAAGGTATAAGGGGTTTGGGCCACTTTCAAATAAAGTAACGTTTTGGCTTTCATTACACCTTGAAAAACCAAATTAGTAAGGAAGTAGTCCAACTTATTACACGCAATACTGATTTCAATGCATGATACATTAGTAACGTTAACAGTAGATACATTAAAAATATTAAATCTAGTTAATATTTCACGTCTTGCCAAAACATCCACAAGGACAAATACTTGATGTCTCTTGGCTTTCCCCTTCCCCTGAATAATTCCTTATTATACAACGACCCCCCATTATTATTCAAAAATGTGCACGCTGATTGGTCAGTGTGCACGTTGTAAGTCAGAGTTATAGTAATGGAAAAAGGTCCGGTCACCCATTACTATAACTCTTTTTTTACAGCAACGTAGAACGCAAGATCTCTGTTGCTTCACACTGTCTCGCCAAGTTAAACGAGTTTAACATAGCGAGACAGCTTTAAAAAAAGCAACGGAGATTCTCCGTTGCTTTTTTTAAAGCTGTCTCACTATGTTAAACCCATTTAACATAGCGAAACAGTTTGTAAAAAGCAACAGAGATCTTGCTTTCTCCGTTGCTTTTGCCCACAGCTCTGATGTACTGCATAGGCATACGCAGTACATCAGAACTGCTGCAGAATACCAGACAGCTGAAGGGCAGCAAGGAGGCATTATACAATGCCATTATTTAAGAAAAGTATTTTTTTTCTTCTTAAATAATGTCACTGTATAATAGCAATAACCCACTTCTGGGTGTGGGTAATGCTAGATTTACCCACGGTTGGCTTTGTTTGGCCACTTGGGCTTCACTCTCGTGACCAAACCACACCAACCGTGGGTAAATCAGGCATTACCCCACACCCAGGCGTGGGTTACTGTTATACTATCTGACAACTGTGTGGACCCACATGACAGTTCATACTGTTCAACCTCATTTAGTTCACTATTCATTCCTTGTCGACAGTCGATAAGCATAGCAGGTTCTTCTCCCTTCCCAAAATCTTTGGAAGCTCTCTTGGTCCCTTGGAAATACTCAGCAGAGGCTCAATATCTGGAACAGACTTTGGAAAGTCTGAGGACATGCGGGAAGTCAGATCCATGCCAGCACCCAATGTGGTAGCAGCAGAGGAATTCAAAGCAATGACTGAACCATCTTCCAGGCTTTCACCAGCCTCAAGTGAGACATCCAAGGGAGGCTGGACAACAGCCAAATCAGACCTGAATTTTTTAGCCTTTTTCTTGGCCAACTGCTGACCATAGGGACAAGAAGACACTGCTGCAGTACCCAAAGCCAATGGCTTAAGACTTTGGGTTTCAAGGTAAATATACAAAGAACAGAGGTGACTATGCAGGGTCTTGGGGAAAAACGTTTAGCAGATAGAAGACTGCGTATGGTCCTGGAGGCACCAAGGCAGAAGATATAGAGGTTGTGATGAAGTTTATGGGAATCTCCCACATAAGTAAAATAAAACAAAGAATAAACCCCAATGGGGCACTTGTCTGAAAAACGGCTTTGTAACCAGCACAGAAGAAAGGCGTTCAGACAGATGTTCAATGATGGTGTTCGGACCGACAGTAAATTAATTCTGAAGTGAGTATCTGTACGTCACCATTACACCCTACGCCTTTGTTCAGGTGGCATACATGCGACATATAGCACTTACAGATTCTAAAGTCTTTGATATACTGGCTAGACACTGGTTTATCCTTGGCAGGAGATCCTGTACAGTAGGAATATTGCAACAGTGATATGGAAGGACATGAACACATTCTAAAAATCATCACAATATACACTATAAATGAAATAAAAACAAATTAGAAGATTGGTCCTGCAAAACAAACTTTTTTTTGTTATTAAAGTGATTCAAGCAATCAATTCCATAGACATAACATTGACTTGCCTATTCTTTTCTGGTCAGAAATATCTAACTCTGGTTCTATAAAGGGCTTAAGCTCATCATCTTCATGTCCTGCATTGATCCATCTGTCCTTCATAGTTTGCTAAAAAAAGAAAAACAGAACAGCAAAAGTTCAGTATTGTGCACCAAACATTTTTATGTCCCAAGCTTCTAATATAAAACAAAACGGAGTTTAATCATTTTATTACAATTTTGGCTTTCACCACTTATAAACTCAGGTATGCCGAACTGTACTTTTTATGGTACTTTAAAAATTCACTTTGACTATAGCCTCTCTGAAGCTACACGTTTAATGGACAATGCTCACCAGCACCTTTAAATCATGGGTCTGGGCACCTCAAACACACAGCTCACCATCTTCCAGGTAGGCAAGGATCCTACTTGTAAATGGAAATATGGTTAAGGCACACTAGACCACGCTGCACGATAAACATTTTATTGACTTAAACCATAAGCGTTTTCGTCCTGCCATAATGCAGGACTTTTTCCAAGTGAACAATAAACACATCTCTCATTGGTTAAAATACCCTGGTCACCTCAAAAGGCTCCAAGTTTCCTTAAAAGTACGTCACTTAGCAACGAATAATATATACATAATCCACACAGGAAAAAAAAAACAAAAAAAAAAAAAGCAGTTTATGTCCTATAATACAATCTTAAAAAATATACATTCTCCCTAATATTAAAAATCAATTAATCCCCCTTAAAGTATAAACAATTAGTTCTTAATAAATGTCCTATACACATTTTTGCAATGGATAAAAGTGTTTAATCTTACAATTTGGAAGCTTTTTTTTTTAGAGAAGGTTTGACTGAAAAGTGATAGTTTATTTTGTTCTCTCTGCAGTTATTTCCGTTTTTACTCGTTACAAGGCTCCAACTTGCACTTTTCTGGTTGCCATCTTTCGGGTTCATTGTTGTCCCATGACCAAAAGATATAAGCAATGGAATGTGCCAACACCCACCTCTCTTCAAAGGGCTAGGCAACCTTTGTAAGGGTCCCTCGTAGTCAAATTTTCCTACAAATCTGTTCTAGGACCCTATTATGACTAGAGTGCTGTATTTCAAAATTGAGAACAAAAAGTACTCTACCAAACTCTTGCTAAAACTGTAGCCACCACCTTTCTGCAATTATTAGCATATATACTGAGCTTTGTAATCAACACTGCATGAAGTGATGCTCTACATCCCTATGGCTTCATAAATGAATATCCAATATGGCACTCTACTCCCTACTGGCATCTGCTGATTGAAATACCAAATTAAAATAGCTTGTGCACAGTGAGGCTAGACCCTTCCCTGCTTCGGGCCTTCCTTTACCTTTTCTTTTTATACTGTGTTACATGTTCAAACTCCAACTTAACTTTTGCAGCTTTTAGGAAAGCTATAAAAATCCCATTTTTTTTTTAAGTTCATGTTCAAATAAAGTTCAAAGGACAACTCTCTTCTCTTCAGTAATCTCTACACATTTGAATAAAACTGCAGTGGAACCTGGACTTTTACAGTTTTGGATGTTTTTTTAGTCTCTCTGCAGCTGACCACCTGCTTGCCACCAGCCTGATATTGGTTCTGGATATACTAACTCAGGGTAAGTAAAAAGCATTTTTCAGCTTTAACGAGCTAAATTTAAAACGCTAAATAGAATTTACCCAAGTAAGGTAATTACTGTTATGGTACTTGTAAAAGATTTCTTGAGAGTTAATTTTACGGCAAGCTTTATGCTGCTTTTCATGGCAATGAGACTACTCCTGAGCTCCCTTGCTGTAATTCTGATGCCCATAAGTGAGTGCACTGTTAGCTCAAAAGATTACCATACCTTGGGGAAAACAACACTCACTCATTTAATATTTCATACCTTCAGTCACACTGTTCTGAGACTCGCACTTGAGTCTTAGAACATAAAACCACTACTCACTTCCTGAGATTCCAATACTACAATGCACTCCAGAAAGTACAGTTGTGTACCTACCATAAATGTAGATGTTAGAGTGTATTCACTCTTGCAGTCATTACTCTTGGGTTATCCTGCTGGCAGGCTACCCAGTCGGCCTGAATTCCAAAGTCCTGGTCCGGTGTCGGCTGCTGTCGCCTCTTCCCTGACATCAGTGCGCCAGGGGTATAAAAGATGCAGCAGACGCCATTTTCTTCAGTTTTTCTTGCCCCAGATGTCAGGTGCCCCCAAAAGAGTAGGTTAAATAGATTATGCCAATAAACATGCATGCACTTAAGTAAAAATTTCCTTCATCTACAAGCAAATGCACCACATAGGTTGTATAGAATACAGAAGTACAGATAAGACCCAGCAAATGAAAGGGGGATGGTGGGAGGGTAACCTGGACTGCAACAGTGAATACACTTGAACATCTACATTTATGGTAGGTACACAACTGTACTATGTTAGTGTTTCACTGTTGCAGTCATTACTCTTGGGCTGAATCCCAAAGCTGAGGATGGGTGGCTGGGCTAAATAGGATTAGGAGTGGCTATGAAGCCCTGCAGAACTGCAGTGGCAAAGCCTGCTCTGGATTTAGAGTAGAGAGGTAAGTGGTAGTGCTTTGTAAAGGTGTGCACTGAACTCCAAGTTTCAGCCTCTAAGATGTCTTTGGTCTGTAGTCCTCTGAGGAATGCTGAAGTGGCTGCTGCTCTGGTAGAATGTGGCCTAATGCCCTTACGCACTGATTTGCCATGCTGCGAGTAGCAGAAACGAATGCAATGGCCTATCCATTTTGAAATAGTCTGTTTTGAGATAGCCTTTCCTTGTGATCCTGCAGCATATGCCACTAAAAGCTGCTCAGTCTTTCTGAAAGCTTTAGTTCTGTCCAAGTAGAAGCGCAGCTGTCTGCGTATGCCCAAAGAATGCAGAAGTCTCTCACTCTTGTTCTGTGGGTTTGGATAAAAGGTAGGCAAGTGAATGGTTTGGTTAAAGGCCACACTGGACACCACCTTAGGCATAAATGTAGGGTTCGTCCTCAGAGAAACCCTGTCTGGATGGAAAATGATAAAAGGTTCCACAGCCATGAGTGCCTGTAACTCCGAGACTCGTCTGGTGGAGGTTATTGCTAGGAGCAGAGCTGTTTTCCAGGATAAGAATTTTATATCAGCTGTTGTGGCTGGCTCAAAAGGAGGCAGTGTGAGTTTTTCCAAGACATAATTGAGGTCCCATGCAGGTATTGGTGCTCTCCTTGGAGGTCTTATGTTTTTGGCCCCTCTGAGGTACTGCCTTATTAAAGGATGAGAAAAGATAGGTGCTTTCATATTGTAATGGGCTAAAATGGCAGAGGCATGAATCTTAATTGATGAAATGGACAGGCCTTTGTCCAGTATCTCAGTTAAGTATTGTAAAATCAGATAAATATTTGGTACAAACGTGTCAATTCCTTGTTCCTGGTTCCAAGCACAGAATCTCTTCCATTTTTCTGCATAAGATTTTCTGGTACTGGGCCTCCTGGCCTCCAAGATAACATCCATAACAGCTTTTGAAAGAGGAGTGTTCTGAATGGCTACATTATCCGCCATGCTGCCAGATTTAAGGTTCTGAGTTGGCTGTGCAGGATCTGATTGTTTTGTTGGGTCAGTAAGTGAGAAGTCTGAGGCAATGTCCAGGCTGGACCTTGAGACAAGTTCTTTAGGATTGGGTACCAGTGCTGGTGTGGCCAGTCTGGGGTAATCAGTATAATTTTTAACCTCTCTTGTCTGACCTTTAGGAGTACCTTGGGGAGGAGAGGCTGTGGAGGAAAGGCATATACTGTTAGGTTTTTCCAGCTGAAGGATAGGGCATCCACTTTCCATGCTTGCTTGTGATAAATCCTTGTGCAGAATTCTCTGTAATTGGCAGTTGTGAGGGGAGGCAAATAGATCTATGTCTGGGCATCCCCACTTCCTTGTTATCATGCTGAAGACTTGTGGATCCAGTTTCCACTCATGGGGATCCATGAGGTTTCTGCTTAGTTCGTCTGCCAGAGTATTTACTTTTCCTGGCAGGAATTGTGCTTGCAGGTGAACTTGATAAGTCAATGCTGTGTCCCACAAAGTCACGCTTGTCTGCAGAGGGGGTAGGAATGTGTGCCTCCCTGCTTGTTTATTTACCACATGACTGTAGTATTGTCCGTCTTTATCAGTAGTTGTCCTGGATGAAGTAGATCCTTGAAAGCTGTCAGGGCATTCTGAACAGCTAGCATCTCTTTTTGATTGATATGAAGATGTATCTGGCTTGCGGGCCACGTGTCCTGAATACATTTTCCTGCCATGTGGGCCCCCCAGGCATAATCCGATGCATCCGTTGTTAGTGTCTGCCTGGCTGTGGGTAAAGTGAATGGCTGTCCCTTGTTGTGGTGACAGACCATCGAAACTCCTGTTGCAGGCAAGGAACGGGGGTAATTACTGTTTCCAGGCTGTGGCAATGTTGAGTCCAAACACTTTTTAGATACCACTGTAGTTTCCTCATATGCAGTCTGGCATATGGAATTAGCAGAATGCAGGATGCCATAAAGCCCAAAGCCTGCAGGATTTTCCTTGCAGATAACTTTTTGAAGTAGTCAGTTGGCTTTGTCTGGTGTGAGATAAGCCATCTGGGCAGTTGTATTTAAGCTTGCACCCAGGAATATTATCTCTTGAGAGGGTACTAGTTTTGATTTCTTTTAGTTTACTGTGTACCCTAGGCAAATTAGTAATCTTTTTACAAATGCCAGATGCTTTAGTAGAATGTCTGTTCTCTGCTTGAAAAAGGCAGTCGTCCAAGGATAAATTTGGATTCCTCTGTCTGGAAAATGCAATTACTGGTGCCAGGCATTTTGTGAAGACCCTGGGTGCAGTAGATAAGCCAAAGGGCAGTGCAGAGAATTGGTAGTGCATTGAGCCAGCTATGAATCTGAGGTATCTTCTGCAAGATTGTCTGATTGGGACATGCAGGTATGCCTCTTTTAGGTCCAAAGTTACGAGCCAAGCCTTCTTGCCCAGCATGGGCAGTAGCTGCTGTAGAGTCAACATTTTGAATTTTGGAACATCCAGAAAAGTGTTTAGTAGAGACAGTTCCAGTATTGGTCTCCAGGCTTTGTCCTTTCTGGGCACAAAGAAAAGTCTCGAGTAAAATCCGTGTCCCTGCTCTTGTTGTGGTACTTGTTGAATGGCCCGCATGTCCATGAGGGATGAAACTTGAGTTTGCGCCTCTGCCCATTGATTGAGTGGCAGGTCTGGCATACCCTTTGCCCTTGGCAGGGTGTGAAACTGGAACCTGTAGCCCTGAGACACTATGTTCAAGACCCAATCGTGTACCAATTTGGTGAAAAAAGTGCTAGTTTTCCCCCTAAGGGTGCTGCCAAAAGATAAGTGCTTGGTTCTGGCAGAGGAAAGTCATTGGGACGGTTTCCTGTATGGTTGTGATTTGTCTCCTCCACTTTTGGAGGTAGAAGCACCCCATTGTTTAGGCCTGTAAGAGCCTTGGGGCTGAGATCTGCCTCTGGGGCGTCTGTATCTGCCTCTTTGTGGCCTGTCTGACACTGGAAAGGACCAATTCTTAGTAGGCCAGTTCCTGCTAAATCTGGGTGGCTATACCTGTAGGAAATCCTTAACCGTCTGCATGGATTTCGCTTTATCCTCCATTTTCTTCAACACCTCTTCTGCCTTAACACCAAAGTATCATGCTGTAATGGAGCATCCAATAATTTTGCTTCAACATGATCAGGCAGATTCTGTTCCTTTAACCAAGCATGCCTTCTAATGACAGAACCCGTAACAGCAGCCTTGCAAGAGGCCTCCAGTGAATCAAAACCACATTGCAAAGTATGCTTTCCCCACTTTTTCAGCTGCATGCAATAAATCCTGCATTTTCTTATCAGAACATTCAGAATTTGTCAACATTTTCTGTATTAAGCAGTGACATTAAGTATTGCTGATATTTAAGCATATAAAACTGACAATTTAAAGCCCTTACAGCCAAGGTAGCAGAAGTGTAAACTTTTTTCCCCCATCTGTCCAGTGCCCTAGAATCCCTATCAGAGGGAACAGGGTTTTTTGCAGTGGAAGCCTTGACCCCTTTGGGACCCTGAGATATAGTTTCTGGGTCAGCAGCAGGGTTTTTACATAGAAATTTATGAGAGTCTGGAACCCTGTAGTATCTGTCTGGCTTAGCAGATGCAGGGGGTAAAGAGTCAGGAGACAGGCCAGACTCTGAAAATACATGATCTACAATGTCTAGAACAGGTGGAATAGCAAGAGGTCTGTGCTGAGGTAGTAAAAGAAAGTCTCTGAGCCTTTTCTTAGATTCTGAGTAATCTTGGCTCTCCCAGTGAAAATGCTCCCTCATGGTATGTAGTGTTTCCCCCAAAAAAATAATCCTCAGGAGGAGAGGCTGGAGGCTGGAGGCTGAAGGAATAGATTCTTCACCATCAGAATCCTCATAGGGAGGGAAAGAGTATCCCTGTTCAGAAAAGGAATCCGAGGAAATTGAAACCTGATCAGAAGAGTCATATTCTGTCTCTTGCCTAGGCCTCTTATCAGGAGGGGGATGGGAACCCCTGATCAAAGTAATTGGGTCTTCGGCCATTTTAAGCATCTGTTTCTTAGGCATGGAAGTCTGTCCAGGAGAATGCTGTACTTGTTTCTTTGTCTTTAAAGCTGTTTTAGTCTTTGAAGCTGAGGTTGGCTTGACATAATTGTGTAGGTCTGAAAACACCCTCAGAAGCCGATGTCTGCTCAGTGGCTCCGGACCCATCTGAGGGAATAGTTTCAGAGAGTCCAATACCTTGAATATCCAGAGGCCTAGTTGGCTCCACGTAGGAGTCAGAAGCGGCCTGTGGCTCTGAGGTAGCGGGCGTCAGGGGCTGCGAAAGCACCTCGCTGAGAGCCAGCGACTGGCCTAGCAGGGGCCTCGTCATCAGTTTTGGACCTCAGAAGACTGTCCTTTTCCTTGCACTTTTTATAAACTCCAGTCATCGGCTGTTCCGACGGCATTATATAATTAAACCTTCGACCAAAGAAATGAAAAGCAAAATCGTACCGACGCTTAATAGTGCATTGGTTAAATCTAGCACAAAACCGACAGCTAGCAATGTCGTGGTCAGGGCCTAGGCAAGGAATACAGTAAGAATGAAAATCCTTATGAGGTATTTGCTTCCCACAAGAAATACAATTGTTAACTTTTTCTGACATCGGTCTGGAGCAAGAAAAAAGTTTCCCCAACAGGGTACTTAGCTTTAATGAAGACTTCGGATCTGAAATTCGATTTTGAAAATCTCAGGAGTCGGCCGACCGGCACTTGTGGACTACTTTTGCTTCGGGCACCGTGCGGCAAGAAAGACTGAAGAAAATGGCGTCAGCTGCATCTTTTATACCGTTGGCGCACTGACGTCAGGGAAGAGGTGACAGCAGCCAACGCCGGACCAGGACTTTGGAATTCAGGCTGACTGTGGGTAGCCTGCCAGCAGGATAACCCAAGAGTAATGACTGCAACAGTGAAACACGATAAACATCTTTACAAAGAACACTTTGCTAAAGTGGATAATATATCAGCACCCTTTTCCCCATTTTTTTTCTACATGGGGTTAGAGTATCATGTTAACTGTCACCAACTCTCTTGATTCAGTACCACACTCCTGTCTTCCAACACTTACGCCCGTCACAGATCTTCCTTCACGCAATCCATCCACCTCTTTGCGGGACGTCCTCGCTACCTCTTACCTTCTTCCTGTCTGTCCCAAATCATCTTCTGCTTCTCTACACGTGCCCAAAAGTACAGCTTTGTACCTACCATAAATGTAGATGTTGAGTGGTTATGCTGCTGCAGTCATCACACTTGGGTTATCCTGCCATCGGGCGGTCCCTGCAGTCGGCCTGAATTCCAAAGCCTTGGTCCGGCGTCGGTTGTCGTCGCTTCTTTCCTGCCTTCAGTGCGGCAGGGGTATAAAAGAGGCAGCCGACGCCATTTTCTTCAGTTTTTCTTGCCCCAGATGTCAGGTGCCCCAAACTAAGAAGGCAAAATAAGAAACTTGCAAAACATACCTTAGTGTAAAACAATAGTAGTAGTTGTAAGCAAATACACCATATAGACATGCATCCCAAAGGTAGATGTACCTGAAGGTATAATAAAAGCCTCGTTAGGTAGAGGGGATGGAGGGAGGGTAACCTGGACTGCAGCAGCACATCCACATTCATGGTAGGTACAAAACTGTACTATGTTCATCGTGCTATGCTGCTGCAGTCATCACACTTGGGTAGAGTCCCAAAGCTATGGTTGGGTGGTAGGAACTAAACTGGGTTAGGTGCAGCTAGGATGCCCTGCAGAACTGCAGTGGCAAACCCAACTCTGTTTTTTGAGTACAGAGGAAGGTGGCAATGCTTGGTGAAGGTGTGCACTGAACTCCAGGTAGCTGCCTCCAGAATGTCCTTGGTTGGGACTCCTCAGAGGAAGGCTGCTGAGGTTGCTGTAGCCCTGGTAGAGTGAGACCTAATACTAACAGGCACTGCTTTCCCATGGTGTGAGTAGCAAAAGCGGATGCAATGTGCTATCCATTTGGAGATGGTCTGTTTTGAAATAGCCTTTCCTTCTGAGCCTGGTGCATAGGACACAAGGAGTTGATCGGATTTTCTGAAGGCCTTAGTCCTGTCCAAACAGTAACGTAACTGTCTGTGAATGTCCAAAGAGTGAAGGAATCTTTCTCCTTTATTCTGTGGGTTTGGATAAAAGGTGGGCAAGTGTATGGTCTGATTGAGAGCCACGCTGGATACTACCTTTGGCATGAAGGAAGGATTGGTGCGCAAAGATACTCTGTCCTGATGGAAAATGATGAAAGGTTCCACTGCCATAAGAGCCTGCAGTTCTGAGACTCTGCGTGCTGAGGTGATAGCCAGCAGCAGGGCTGTTTTCCATGACAAAAATTGAAGCTCTGCTGAAAAGGCTGGTTCGAAAGGAGGAAGTGTTAATTTTTCCAGTACAAAATTTAGATCCCAAGTTGGAGTTGGTGGTTTTCTGGGGGGGGGTCTTATATTTTCTGCCCCTCTGAGAAACTGCCTTCGCAAAGGATGAGAGAAAATGGGAGGAATCGTATCATAATGAGCTGAAATGGCTGGAGCATGGATCTTTATGGATGAGAAGGAAAGGCCTTTGTGTAGCATCTCCGCTAGATATTGGAGTACGAGTGGAATATTTGGGATGCCAGGATTTGGGTTTCTGGCTTGACTCTATACACATAATCTTTTCCATTTGTCTAAGTTTTTTTTGGTGCTGGGCCTCCTGGCCTCCAAAATGACATTTTGGACGTCCCTAGAGAGAAGTGCTATTTGATAATTTAAGGTATTTTCCATGCAGCTAGATTTAAGGTCCTTAGTTGACTGTGAAGGATCTGAGAGTTTTGTTGGGTTAACAGCAGAGGGAATTGAGTTAAGATCCATGGAGGGCTGCGAGCCAAGTTTCATAGTAGTGGGTACCAGTGTTGACGTGGCCAGTCTGGAGCAATGAGGATCCTCTGTGGTGTCTCTGATCTGGCTTTCAGTAATACCTGGGTCAGTAGAGGCAGAGGAGGGAAGGCGTAGACTGACAATGCTGTCCAACTGAATGATAGGGCATCCACTTTCCAGGCCAGGGGATAAGTCCTTGTGCAAAATTTTTGTAGCTGGCAGGTGTTGGTTGAGGCAAACAGATCTATGTCTGGTGGTCCCCACCTTTGAGTTATCATTGAGAATACTTGCGGGTGCAGTCTCCATTCGTGAGGGTCTGTCAAATTTCTGCTTAATTCGTCTGCCAAAGTGTTCTCCTTTCCTGGCAGGAATTGTGCTTGCAGCTGTACTTGGTAAGTTAATGCTGTGTTCCACAAGTCCATTGCCTGTCTGCATAGTGGGTAGGAGTGCGTTCCTCCTTGTTTGTTTATGTACCACATAACTGTGGTGTTGTCCGTCCTTATGAGAAGTTGTCCTGGATGCAAGAGGTCCTTGAAGGCTGTTAGTGCATTTTTTACAGCTAGCATCTCCTTTTGATGTGTAGTTGCCTTTGGTTTGCAGACCATTTGCCCTGTATGCATTGTCCTGCCATGTGTGCACCCCAGGCGTAGTCTGATGAATCTGTTGTCAAGGTTTGGTTTGCTGGAGGTGAGACAAAAGGAAGGCCCTTGTTTGCTTGGCATGCTTGAGCCCACCATAGAAACTCCTTCTGAAGGCAGGGAATGAGAGTTATACTTGCTTCGAGGCTGTCTCTGTGTTGGGACCATACACTTTTTAGGTACCATTGTAGTTTTCTCATATGCAGTCTTGCATATGCAATTAGTTGAATGCAGGATGCCATGTACCCCAATGCCTGCAGGAATTTCCTTGCAGTGAGCTGGGTAGAAGTTGCCATCTTTTTGAAGTACTGAGCCAGTTGTTTTTGATCGTCTGGCGTGAGATAAGCCATCTGGGCCGTTGTATTCAAGCTCGCACCCAGGAAAATTATTTCTTGTGAGGGTATTAGTTTTGATTTCTTTTTGTTTACTGTGTACCCTAGGCAACTTAGTAACTTTGTTACAAATGCCAGATGCTGTAGTAGGATGTCTTTGCTGTCCGCTTGGATCAAGCAGTCGTCCAGATATGGATAAAGTTGTATTCCTCGTTGTCTGCAGTATGCAATTATTGATGCCAGGCATTTTGTGAATACTCTGGGCGCAGTAGATAAGCCAAAGGGCAATGCAGAGAATTGATAATGCGCTGTGCCTGACAAAAATCTGAGGTATCTTCTGCAATCTTTTCTGATAGGGACATGCAGGTATGCCTCTTGGAGGTCCAACGTTACCAGCCAAGACTCCTTGCCCAGCATGGGAAGAAGCTGCTGTAGTGTGAGCATTTTGAATTTGGGAATGTCCAGGAACGTGTTTAGAATTGAAAGGTCTAAGATGGGTCTCCAGGCTTTGTCCTTTCTTGGTACTAGAAACAGTCGAGTAAAATCATTGGCCCTGCTCTTTTGCAGGTACCTTTTGAATTGCCCTCATGTTCATGAGAGCTGAAATTTGCTTTTGTGCCTCTGCCCATTGGTTTGTTGGCAGATTTGGCATGCCTCTCATCCGTGGTAAAGTGTGAAAATGAAATCTGTAGCCTTGGGTAATAATGTCCAGAACAAATTTGCCCTTTGTTATGATGTGCCAATTTTGGGAAAAAAGAGCCAGTTTTCCTCCTAGAGGTGCTGCCTGGGCTAATTTGCTTGGCAGGTGCAGAGGAAAGTCATTGAGTTTGTTTTCTGAAAGGTTGAGATCTGTCGTCTCCCCCTCTGAGTTGTTGTTTGCCATTGTCTAGGCCTGAAGGTACCTTGTGCCTGGCCTCTGCCCCTAGGGCGTCTGTATCTGCCCCTTTGGGGTCTGTCTGAAGCAGGAAAGGACCAGTTTTTTGATGGCCAGTTTCTGCTGAAGCAAGGCAGTTGCACCTGTAAAAAATCTTTAACTGTTTGCATAGATTTTGCCTTTTCTTCCATTTTCTTTAAAACTTCCTCTGCTTTGACACCAAATAATGCATCCTTTTGCAGTGGAGCATTCAGTAACTTTGCTTTGACATGTTCTGGTAGGGCCTGCTCCTTTAGCCAAGCATGTCTACATATTACAGACCCTGTGACCGCTGCTCTTCATGAGGCCTCCAAAGAATCAAAACCACACTGCAAGGTATGTTTTCCCACTTGTTCTGTTGCATGCAACAAATCCTGCATCCCTTTGAAATCTAGTTGATCTGTCTGAGGGATCATTTTCTGTTTTAACTGAGTAAGCAAGTACTGCTGGTATTTAATCATGTGGAATTGGCAGTTTAATGCCCTCATGGCCAAAGTGGCGGAGGTATACACTTTTTCCCCCCCATCTTTCTAATGCCCTGGAATTTCTTTCCACAGGTAGTGGATTTTTAGCAGTGGAGGCCTTAACCCCTTTGGGACCCTGGGAAATGGTTTCTGGGTCTGCAGCAGGGCTTTTATATAAAAACTTGTGAGAGTCAGGGACTCGGTAATATCTGTCTGGTTTAGGTGGAGCTGGAGGTAAGGAATCTGGATTTAGACTGGATTCAGTGTAGACATCATCCAGAATGTCTAAAACAGGATGAATGGCCAAGGGTCTATGCTGAGGTAGAAGAAGAAACTCACGGAGTCTTTTCTTGGAGTCAGAGTAATCTTGCCCTTCCCAGTGGAAATGCTCTCTCATGGTGTGCAGGGTTTCCCCAAAAGAAAAGTCTTCAGGGGGGGGGAACAGAGGGAATTGATTCCTCAGCATCTGAGTCTTCATAGAGAGGGAAGGGGTCATCCTGTTCCTCAGAGTCTGCTGAGGAAATGGTTTCCTGGTCAGGAGGAGGTAAATCTTCCTCCAGTCTAGGCCTTTTGTCAGGAGGGGGTTGGGAACCTCTGATAAGGGTAATCAGGTCTTCAGCCATTTTGAGCATTTGCTTTTTAGGCATAGGGGCCTGTGAGGGAGTCTGTGGACCCAGTTTCTTAACCTTTGGAAGCCTAGCGTATGACTTAACGGAGAGAGTCGTCGGTTTAAAGACGCCTTCTGAAACTGAAGGCCTGTCCGTAGTCTCCAGATCGCCACCAGGGCTGGCGTCCGCGAGTTGAGGAGGATCCGGCTCCAGTGGCCCAGTAGATTCTGTATGAGAGGTAGTCGGATCTTCTAAGTCTGCGGTAGTCAGGGGCTGCGTAGGCGCCTCACTGAATACCGAAGATCCGGCGGCAGGCCTAACCGAGACCTCGGAATCTGGTCTAGGCCTAGGCTGCCTGTCCTTGAGTTTTTTAAAAATAGCGGTTGTCGGAGGTTCCGACGACATGATGTAGTTGAATTTTCTGCCAAAATAATGTCGGGCGGTATCAGCCCGATGCTTAATAGTGCGTTTATTGAACCTAGCGCAAAACCGACAACCAGAAACGTTGTGGTCTGGGCCTAGGCAAGGAATACAAGAATGGAAATCCTTATGAGGTATTTGCTTCCCACAAGAAATACAATTATTAACTTTGTCTGATATCGGTCTGAGGCAAGAAAAGTTTCCCCAACGGGGTACTTAGCTTTATAGAAGACTTCGGCTGAAATTCTGTTCGAAAATCAAGAGCTGGCCAACCGGCACTTGCGAACTGCTTCTGCTTCGGGCACTGCACGGCAAGAAAGACTGAAGAAAATTGCGTCAGCTGCCTCTTTTATACCCCTGCCGCACTGACGTCAGGGAAGAAGCGACGACAACCGATGCCGGACCAAAGCTTTGGAATTCAGGCCAACTGCAGGGACCGCCTGACGGCAGGATAACCCAAGTGTGATGACTGCAGCAGCATAGCACGATGAACATTCCACCATAATCTGTTTTATCTTTTCTACAACTGGAGCTACTTTGGCTTCTGCTCTTGTGCCCCATTTCTTAGTCTGTCCCACAGTGTGCATCCTACCACCTTTCTCAGGCACTTAATTTCCATCACCTCTAGCTCCAACTGTTCTGCCTTTCCTGTCCAGGTTTCTGTACCATACAGTAGTACTGGTCATACCACTGTCTTGTACATCTTACTTTTCAGCTTCTTTGGCATTCTTCTGTCATAGACTACACCTGATACTCTATGCCAGTTGGTTGCAGCCCCTCTGATACTAGCTTTGACCTCTTCATTCAGACTACCCTTCTCAATCACCCCTCCCAGATACTTGAAGCGGTTTACATGTTCCTCTATCTTCCCTTGTATCTCTATTCTCAGCTTCTTCTGATTTCTCCAATTTGCTGCTATTGCCACAGTCTTATCTGTGCTTAGTTTCATCCCATGTGCCTTCAGATTTGCATTCCATTCTCCTATCCTTTGCTGAAGTTCTTGCTCAGTCTCTGCCTCGTCTGCATACAGCAGCTTGATCTGTCCCCTCCAACCTGCTTGCTAATGTAGTCCATCACCAGTATGAACAGCAGTGGGCTCAAGAGCTGAACCCTGGTATACACCCACTCCCACTGGGAATCCCTCTGCAAGGCCAAACACTGTTCATACTCAAGTCACTGGGTCCTTGTACACAGCCTGCACTAATTCTACCAATGTTTCTGGGATTTCAAACCATCGCAGTACTGCCCAGATCAGCTTTCTCGGGACCTTGTCATATGTTTTCTCAAAGTCCCGGAATGCCCAGTTGGACTCTCTCATCTACAGCTTCCTCTCAAGTTATCTGTCTCAATGCAAACATCGGGTCAATTGTGCTGCATCCTTATCTGAATCTGAAATGCTCATCTCCCATCTTACATTCTAGTACTCTGTGTATCCATTTATCCATCACCCTCTCCAGAACTTGCATGCAATGTGGGAGGAGTTTGATGCCTCTGTATTGCTCACAGTTATGGATGTCCTCTTTGTTCTTGTACACTGGCACAAGTATGCTTATTCTCCAGTCATCTGGGATATGTCTTTCTCCCCACATTGCTATTAGTACCCTAAGGAGCAATTTCTACCCTATCTCACACCCAGCATCTATCATATCTACTGTGACCTCATCTGAACCCGCTGCTTTCTCTGACAATCTTCCTTAATGTTGTTCTTTCTTCTTTTAAGGTGGGCTTCTCCTAGTCTCTCATCGTAGGCTGTTTTTTGGGGCAGTACAGCTTCTGTGTGGTTTTCTTCATTCAGAAGCTGCTGGAAATACTCCTTCCATCTGCCTTGGATGTCCTGTAGACTGGTGAGCAGGCTGTTACTGTCATATCTTATGAAGAGTGTCTGACTATCTTCTTTACCTTTGTCTTGCAACCTGATATAGCTTCTTTGTAGCCCTTACTGAGTCACTTTCCAGAAGTTGGTAGCATTTCAAATGCCCTATCCTTTGCTACTGCAACTTCTTTCTTAGCTTGTTAGCGAACCACAAGTCCTTCCTAGCCTGGTCAGTCTTTTTTTATCTCCTACTTCTTCCTGTACTTCTTTCTTTTGATGACTTCCTGGACTTCTGCACTCCACCACCAGCTTTACTTCTGTACCTTATTTCCATACCTGGCTCAGCTACATAACTTTTCCTGTAGTCTTAACACATGCTGTTTTTAGGTGCTGCCACTCCAACTCCACTTACTTCCTCCTCTTCTTTGGGTGCTAGAGCCTTGAGTAATTCCTTTAACTGTTGTACTTTCTCTCCAGTCAACTTCCAGGTCTTTAGCCTAGTCTCTGACCTTAGAGCCTTCTCTGACCATTGCTTGTGGCAACTACTGGTTTATATGTTGTGGGTCGACTGTTTCACTGGGGATGACCTTGCAATCATGGAATCCACCCCAGTGCTTTTTCCTTACTAGGGAGGAAGTCTACCAGAGTTGCATGTTGGCTACTCTTGTATGTGATCTTGTAACCGTCTCTTTCGGAACCATGTGTTGGCTATCATCAAGCCATTTTTCCAGAAGTCTAGAATGGCTTCTCCCTCTATTCATGTTGCCCTACCCACATGGACCTAGGCAGTCCTCATATCCTGTCTGTCCCGATATATGCATTCAAGTCACCCATTATCAACACAAATTAATGTTGTCCTGCTTTATCTAGTAGGTCCTGCAAATGCTGTCTGAATGCACTCTTTTCCTCACTATCGCAACCCTGCTGTGGGGCATAGGCTGAGATTATGAATACTGTCCTATCATTACACTGAGTCCGACTGCCATAAGTCTGTCATGAATTCTGATGATATCCCTCACTGCCTTCTGAAGCTTCTCTCTCACCACAACTCCTACACCATTTCTAGCCTGCCACCCACATGAGTAGTAGAATCTGGATCCCAAGTCAAGTGGCTTTGCTGCACTGCTCTTCCATCTCATCTCTTGGACACATAGGATGTCCAGCCTCCTCCATATCATGTCATCCACTTCTAAGCTGCGTCCTGTCAGTGAACCTACATTAAAGTGTAGCAATTCTCAGTTCATGTTTGGCAGGGTGATTGGTTTTACGTCCAGATTTTGCTCAACAGAACTTATCCCAGGTAACCCAGGCTGGGCAACTAGACACTGGCCAGCCAGCAGCTTATTGACCCAGGGCTGCTGGGCTTTATGGTAGGCACACACTACCCAAAAGGGGCATGTATACCCCTCCCATTAGCAGGGGTCCCTGGCGTGGGTCAGAGTAGGCTTGGCCCTCAGCCCACGTATCACCGGTAACTACTCATGCCCATTTATGGCGACATTAGTCAACATGACCAAATCACTTAGAGCCATATTTTACACCGTCGAGTGGCTAGCCCTGCCACAGAGCGGAGTCTGTGATGTGTGTTCTCCTATCTTGAGGATATTGCGCACTACAGTAGATGCCCAAAGTGGTTGGCCTGTACAACTCTTTCCCCCTATAGGGCACCATGTAGAGTCTGTGCTGCTGCCACAGCTCCATTCATTGGTGATTTTGATTTGGAAACACTCAGCATGTCTTTCAGACATATGAGAAACCCCACAGGGAGAACATGCAAACTCCAAACAAGCATTGGTTGGAGGTCAGGATCGAACCTTGTACATGGAGGCAAAGACCTTAAACATTAAGCCATCTGGTCAGAGGATAATATATGAAGGCGGGTATTTGAGCATCAAAAATGTTTACTTTTTAAATATGCAAGTGTATAATTAAAACAATAAAATGTACAACATAGTGACTTTCAATACGGTAGTTTACCAAAAAGCACCTTTTCTCAACACTTCAAGGCAGCAACCAAAAAACTAATGCAGAAATATAGGGCAAATAATGAGTGGATACACTGCTGAGAGATCAGGTTATCTCAGAAAGGAAGGGAAATAAGAAGAGAGTGCAGACTCAATTACTAAAGGAAAGCCAAAAAGGGTAGTGCAGCAGAATGGCTGGAACTACTAATATGCTGGGAAGCAGTAAATGTAGACAGCAGCATGGCAAACATAGCCAAGAAAACAGACAAAATGCAGCAGGAGATCAAAACTGTTCCAGAGTATGTCAAAACAAACATGGCTGTGATAATGGAACAACACTTAATAGTCATGAACAGGAGTTAGGAGAAGTGCAGAAAGACCAAGTAAGTCAAGTAAAGACTGGACAACTTAGAAGCACTGCAAGAAATAAATGAGATGATCAAGCTGAAAGACTAGTCCAGATGGGTACACCCTGTGATTTTCAAATCAACCCCCATCCACCTTTCCCATTTTCTACATGGGAACAGGGTGTCATGTTAAGTGTTGCCATCTCTCAATTCAATGCCAGACTCATGCCTTCTTTGACACTCATGCCTGAACTTTGCAAATATTCTCACACACAATCCATCTACACTTCTTTGCTGGACATCCTTGTTTCCTCTTAACCTTCTTCCTGTCTGTCCCAAATCACCTTCATCAGATTGTCTTCTGCTTTTTCTGTGCACATGTGCCTGAACCACTGTAATCTGTTTTCTCTGATCTTTTCTGCAGTTGGAGCTACTTTGGCTTCTGCGCTTAGGTTTTCATTTCTTCATCTGTCCCATAATGTACATCCTACCACTCTTCTCAGGCATTTCATTTACATCACCTCTAATTTTCTCTTCTGCTCTGCCTTTATTGCCCAAGTTTCTGAACCATACAGTAGTACTGGTAGCACCCCTGTTTTGTACACCTTACTCTGCAAGTTGACTGCAACCTCTGATTCTACCCTTGACCTCTTCATTTAGACTTCCCTTTTTCTCAATCACCACTCCCAGCTACTTAAAGATAACTGGTTCCACCATCTTCCCTTCTATCTCAATTCTCAGCTTCTTCCGATTTCTCCAATTTGCTGCCTATACCACTGTCTTATCTGTACTTTGTTTTATATGGGTCTTCAGTTTTGCATCCTTCTCCTATCCTTTGCTTAAGTTCTTGCTCAGAGTCTGCCTGTAATGCTTTATCATCTGCATACAGCAACTTTGTTGATCTGTACCTCTGACCCATTTTCTAATGCAGTCCATCACCAGTATGAACAGCAGCGGGTTCAGAGCTGAACCTGATGCACACCCACTCCCACTGGGATCCCATTTGTGAGACAAAACACCATTTGTACTTGAGTCACTGGGTCTTTGCACATAGCCCGCACTAATTCCACAAATGTTTCTGGTACTTCGAACCACTGCAGTACTGCCCAAATCAGCTTTCTTGGGCCCATAGCCTGCACTAATTCCACCAATGTTTCTAGGACTTCAAACCACAGCAGTACAGCCCAAATCAGCTTTCTTGGGACCTTGTCATATGCCTTCTAGAAATCTGGGAATGCCCAAGCAGGACTCTTTCCTAATCTCTAGTTTCTTCTCAACTATCTACCTCACTGCAAATAATCGGATCAGTTGTGCTGCATTCTGATTTATATCGGAACTGCTCATCTCCCATCTTACTTTCTACTACTCTGCTTATCCATTTATCAATCACACACTCAAAAACTTTCATGCAATGTGCAACGAGTCTGATAAGTCTTTACTGCTCACACTTGATGCCCCCTTTGTTCCTGTACATTGGCACGAGTATGCTTATACTCCAGTCATCTGGGATAAGCTCTCGCTCCACAATGCTACGAGGTACCCTCAGCAGCCATTTCTCTATCTCACCCAGCAGCATCCATCATAGCTGCTGTGAACTCATCTGAGCCTGCTGCTTTCCCCGGACTTAATTTTCCTTAGTGCTACTCTTTTAGGGTGGGCTGCTCCTCTTCTCTGATCATAGGCTATGTCTGGGGCAGTATAGCTTCTGTCGGCTTTTCTTCATTCAGAAGCTGCTGGATGTACTCCTCTCATATGCCTCTGATGTCCTGTGGATTGGTGAGCAGGTTGTGGTTGGTATCCTTTATGAAATTTGTCTCTACTATCTTTGTCTTGCAATCTGATAGTCTCTTTGTGCCACCAGAGTCAATTTTCAGAGTAGATTGCTTCCAATGCCTGTTCTTTGTTACTGCAACTACTTTCTTAACTTCTTTGTTAGACAATCAGTATTCCTTCCTAGCCTGGTCCACCTTTTCTATCTCCAATTACTTCCTGCACTCCTTTCTTTTGATGACTTCCTGGAATTTTTCATTCTACCATCAGCCTTATGTATCCTATTCCTATACCTGGCTCAGCCACATATTTGATCTGTAGTCCTCGCACAGCTGCTTTGAGTAGCTGCATTCTTCAACTCCACCTATTTCCTCTTCTTCACATGCTAGAACCCTGATCAATTCCATGAAATGTGCTTTCTTTCCAGTCAACTTCAAGGTCTTCAGCCTGGTCTCTGCTGACCTTAGAGTCTCTAACTACTTCTTGCAGCTGATTGTGGCAACCAGTGGTTTATGCTGTGGACCAACTGTTTCACTAGGGATGACTTTGCAATCACTGATTCTAACCAAGTACCTTTCCTTTCTAGGCAGAAGTCTACCTTGAGTTGCATGTTGGCCACTCCTATATGCGATCTTGTGACCCGTTTCCTCTTTCTGAAACGTGTTGGCAACAATAAGCCACTTGCCAGACAGAAGTCTAGAATGGTCTCTCCTTTATTCCCGTTGCCCTACCAATGTGGACCCAAGCAGTCCTTGTATCATATTCTGTCTGTCCCGATATGTGCATTCAAGTCACCCATTATCAACACCAATTCATGCTGTCCTGCCTTATCTAGCAGGTCCTACAACTGCTATATGAATGCATTCTTCCTCCCTATCACAACCCTGTTGTGAGGCATAGACAGATTATGATTACTGTCCTTTCCTTATGCTGTAGTCTGACTGCCATGAGTCTGTCACCAATTCTGATTACATGTTGCACTGCCCTTCCAACGTATCTCTTTGATACATAGGATGTCTATCCGCCTCCATACCAGCATGTCATCCACTTCCAAGCTGCGCCCTCAGGTGAACCTGAGTGTAGCAATTCTCTGTTCATGTTTGCCAGGTTGATTGGCTTTACATCCAGCTTTTGCTCAAGAGAGCTATCCCAGGCTAGCCAGTAGCTTATTGACGCAGGGCTGCATGGCTTCACTGTCTCAAAAGATTAAAAAAAAAGGAGGGGTAGCATGAACTTTATGAAGCAGCAGCTTGGTGAATGGGCTGGCATTATCATGGAAAATAATTCATAGACCGCAGTCTTTAAAGGAACTATTCCATAGCCAATGGTTAAATGTCAAATTTACACCCTTAAGGCAAGGCTGCCCTCTCATTTGTGGAGGAAAGTGTTAAAAACTGAGGACTCATGGCCTTCATTTTAAACTCTCACACACCGCAATGCTGAATATCCCCTCTCCCTGATGATGTCCAAAATATTTCTGGATGTCAAGCACGCATTAAAAACAATTACAGGGGACATAACCAGACGCATACCAGAGCAATGACTGGAGTAATAAAGCAGGAGACAATGCTACATCAAGACAGGAGAAAGAAATTCCCTTAAGAGGAAAACTGAATAAAAGTGGCAAGAGGTGAAAAGGATTCAAGAGATGTTGCCTGATGCAAGAAAACCTGCTAATACCCAGTTTATGGAACTACAGACGAGACTGGCTGGCATGATAATGAATACACAAGTAGAGACTCGTCATAAAAACTAACTGGAGGAAGATTGTAAGGCAATTAGAATGGAATTTTACTCAAGTATGTGATAAAAATAATGCAGCAAAAATGAAAGCTATGTAAACCTTTAAGTGATAAAGATCTGTAGGACTTTATAAAATTTTACTCAGCCCTCATCAGGCTAATCAAGTATGCCACCCACCCTATGGCATGCATCTGTCCAGACACATGCAACTGCAATACCCACAAAGATACCTTTCTAAAGGATACAAGGCCTAAACAATATGTTCTACATGGACCGACTCAAAGCCGTGTCACTATAATCAGTATCCTACAGATCGCCAAAAGGTGACCTATGTCTAAGGCATGCAGGGCATACTCTGACCAATACAGAGATTTATTGCACAACAAATCAAACTGCATCAGAAATACTCTGTCTAGGGATCTATACCGCTTCTGCAGCATAAACAGAAGAGTTTGGAGGGACAGGTATGTATCGCACAGGATGCCACTGCTCTGGAAAGAAAAGTTGTGTAAAGTTTTACCATAACCATAGATTTTCTTCTCTTCCATGTTGCGGTATTCTGCACAGGGGTTTATCCCTTCAGTCTCACGTACGTACGGCTAGTATTCAAAAGCTTTCAGTCACTCTAGGGTGCATCAGACGTCAGGCAAGGCAGAGGAATGTGGGCCAGAAGAGAGACGTCGGCACACACCAGCCCTCAGAAGAGTAGCCCCATTCGGAGCCAGTCCTGTAAGGGAAATGCTACATCATTGCTACCAAACATGGAAGAGAAGGACATCTATGGTTATGGTAAGACTTTACATAACTTTCCTATATCCTTCTATTCCCATGTTGCAATATTCTGCATATGGGTGAGTGCCAAAGCTCACTGAGGTTGGGGTGGTTATCTAAAAGCAGATTCCAGGAATCCATGCAGGATAGCCCTGGCAAAACCTGCCCTGGATTTGTGATGAAGTCAAGCTTGCAGTGTTTGGTGAAGGTGTGGACTGATGTCCAAGTAACAGCTTCCAGAATAGAAGGGGTATCCAAACCCTTGAAGAAGGCTTCTGAAGATGGCACTGCTCTAGTGGAATGTGTTTTTACTGCCCCTTGCAGGCTTTTGCCATGAAACTGGTAGCAAAAGGCAACGGCTTTTCATATCAAAGTAGAAATGGTCTGCTTGGTAACTCGCCCTTACCCAGGGCTCTGGGATGAAAGGATACAAATAGCTGGTCTGTCCAACAGCCATGGTGTTTTGCAGGTAAAATCTATTGTATCTATGCAGATCCAAGGAGTGCAGAACACTCTCACTGTCTCCCTGCGGGTTAGGGAAGAAAACAGGTAGCTGAATGGCCTGATTTAGGGACCTGTCGTTGACTACTTTGGGCATGAAGGATGGATTTGTCCTAAGGGTAACCCTGTCATTGTGGAAAACTAGAAAGGGTGGTGTAGCCATAAGGGCCTGTAGTTTGGATGCTCTCCTGGCTGAGGTAACAGCCACCAGCAGGATGGTTTTCCAGGTGCAGTGCTTTAAGTAGGCCTTATTAGATGGCTCAAATGGAGGTAGAGTAAGCTTCTCTAACACATGGTTGAGGTCCCAAGGAGGGGGAATGGGTCTCCTTGGAGGCCTAAGGTGTACAACTCCTTTAAGGAAAAATTTGCAAGGTAGTTGTGAAGCAAGAGGGGGGGTTTAAAGGTAAGCAGGCAGAAACAGCAGACAGGCTTTAATGGATGAGTAAGCCAGTCCTAACTGCAGTAGCTCACACAAATAAGAAGCAGATCCAGCTGTTTTGTGAGACACCAAATAGTGAATTGTTTCTACTTGGATAGATATGATTTCCTGGTATTAGGTTTCCTGGCCTTCTGCAGGACATTGAGCATTTCCTCATTGCAAAGGTGTCTAAATGGAATCAGAATCCTATCAGGCACAGTTAGGTGGAGCATCTGCCACTGTGGATGGATTAATGATCACTTGTTGAGTGAAGAGGTCCACTTTGGGGGGTAACTTGGGGTGACTGCCCTTGGACAAATGAAGAATTAAGGGGAACCAGTGCTGTCTGGGCCAGTAGGGAGTCACCAACAAGATTTTTGGATTGTCCTGCTGTATTTTCAGCATGGTTTTCTGAATGAAAGGGAAGGGGGGAATGCATACAGATATTTCCCCTTCCAGGATATTGAGAAGGCATCTGCTGCCAGTTCTGGTGTCCTGGCGCAAAACCCAGGAAGTTACCTGTTGAGGGAGGCGGGGAACAGGTATATTTGAGGTATACCCCACTTGTGGTCCAGATCCAAGACAACCTCTCTGTGCAGCATCCATTTGTGGTTGTTTGTGATGGTTCTGCCCAACTTTGCCTGTTTGTTGTGGAGAGAGGGGATGTAGGTCATTCGTAAGGAGATTACCTGTGAGGTAGCCAACTCCCAAACCAAGAGAGCTAGCCTAGCCCCCCCCCCCCCACTTGTAGATATACCACAGTACGGTTGTATTGTCTGTGTATATCAGAAGAGTCTCCTGTAGGAGCAAAGGCTGGAATGCCTGTAGGGACCGACAGGATTGCCCTCATTTCTCTGGCATTGAAGTGTTCTGATTTTAGGTGATCCAGCCACAAGCCTTGCACCTGTCTTAGTCCTAGAGTAGCTCCCCAGCCCAGGTCCAAGTCATTTGTGTGCATGACCTGGGTGGGTTGTGGTGGTTGTAGTAGGAGTCATGGGTTTCTCTGTACATGGTCCCACCACCAAAGTACCTCCTTTTTTAAGCAGGGAAGAAGTGGTACAGCGTGAAATACCTCACAAAGAAGATTACTAGCCTCAAACAGATGCCCTACGCAGACCGTCTCAAACTCCAGCTTTACTCCGTCGCATATCGCCTACTCAGAGGTGATCTCTGCCTAACATACAAAGCTATGTCAAACCCAGAGCTGTTGGACATGCTCCACTTAAAGAAATCCCAAAACCTCAGAGCTACACGCTCTAGGGACCTAAACCTTGTGACCACATTAAATGGAACATGCCGGAGGGATAGATTCCTCTCCCAGAGACTTCTCATACTCTGGAATAAACTACCTATCTATATCAAACAAAGATCCTCATAAGCAGTCTTCAAGAAAAATCTTGATGACTGGATGGGAAATAGGAAATTTACCCCGGGGATCACCTCTGTAGCTCTGCTAGACAGTGGCACAGGAAAATAATTTTCTTGGGTGGCAAAAGCCAGGGTACCTTTTTGGCTGGGCTTGTATAGGCCCCAGGGCTGATAGCCTAGTACCTACCTATGCTCCAAGGGCTGGGTGTGTTTCCAGACTGCAGCTTCATATGGAGCCTTGCTAAAGGTAGTATTGTGGCTGCCATGTAACCCAATAGTTTCAGGTACTGTCTTCCAGTTAACTGGGTCAATTGGAGCACCTGGAGGAGGTGGTCTGACAGGGAGCTCACCTTTGGAGGTGGCAGGAAAGCCTCCATGAGGTCTGTTCTTATTCTGCACCCAAGGAAGACAATGTCCTGAGTTGCCTGGAGGTGGCATTTTGACAGATTTATCTGGAATCCCAGAGAATGCAATAAGGAGATCACCAGGTGGAGGTGATCTTGTAGTATTTGTTGGTTAGGGGCCTGGATGAGCATGTCATCCAGGTAGGGGAAAATCTATATCCACTTTGTCCTGGTGTAGGCTACCACTGGAGCCAAACATTTGGTAAAGACTCTGGGAGGAGTGGAAAGACCAAAAGGCAAGGCAGAAAAAGTACTGTCGCGTACACTTACCATAAATGTAGGTGTTCGAGTGTACTCACTGTTGTAGTCATCACATTTGGGTTATCTCTGCCAGGGTAACACTCGGCCGGCCCGAATACCAGAGACTTAGTATTTCTGCGACGGTTGCTGTCACTTGAGGACTGACGTCAGGTCATCAGTAGTATTAAAAGAAGGCAGCCAACGCAATTACATCAGTTTTTCTTGCCCTAACCTGTCAGGAGCCCCAAAAATACGACGCCAGGTTCTGGTGGAAGAACCCCACCAGTGGAAAATAAATACCAATATGTCCCTTGTAAGGAAAGGAGAACAAGGAATAATGGAAATAAAAGAAGCAAGGGGAATGGAGGGAGGGGAAACAAGGACTGCAAGAGTGAATACACTTGAACATCTACATTTATAGTAAGTGTACACAACTGTACATGTTTCACTGTTGCAGTCATCACATTTGGGTAGATTCCCAAGGCTTACAAAATGGGTTGAGGCAATCAAGGATACTAGGGGCTGGCTAGGATGCCCTGCAAGACAGCAGAGGTAAACCCTGTCATGGATTTGGAGAAGAGGCAGGCGGTAATGCTTGGTAAAAGTGTGAACAGATAGTCCACGTGGCAGCCTCCAGGATGTCCCTGGTGGGGACTCCTCTGAGGAAAGCTGCAGAGGTGGAGGCTGCTCTGGTGGAGTGGCCCCCGACTCCCTTGGGGGGGAGGCTTTCCATGCTGTTTGTAACAGATATGGATGCAGTATTCTACCCATTTGGAAATGGTTTGCTTGGATATGGCTTTGCCTTCTGCCCCTGTAGCAAAGCTAACAAGTAATTGATCAGACTTTCTGAAGGATTTAGTCCTGTCCAGATAGAATATGAGCTGTCTGTGCACATCTAGACAGCGAAGAATCCTTTCCCCCTTGTTCTGGGGGATTAGGAAAGAAAGTGGGCAAATTAACAGATTGCTTGAGAGGCACACTGGACACCACCTTGGGCATGAAGGATGGGTTAGTTCCGAGGGATACCCTGTCTGCATGGAAGATGATGAAGGGTTCCACAGAAATGAGTGCTTGCATCTGAGAGACTCTTCTAGCTGAAGTGATGGCCAGAAGGAATGCTGTCTTCCAGGAGAAATTTTAGCTCTGCAGAAGAAGCTGGTTCGAAATGAAGCAGGGTTAACTTTTCCAAGACAAAGTTAAGGTCCCAAACTGGTGTTGGTGCCCTTCTGGGGGACCTCAAGTTGCTAGCCCCTCTGAGGAACTGTTTGATCAAAGGGTGTGAGAAAAGGGGCTGCTCAGTGGGAAAATGAGCAGAAATAGCAGAGGCATGAAGTTTTATAGAGGAGAGAGAGTCCTCTGTGTAGTAGGTCAGCTAAGTAATCCAAGATGAGAGGGATGGAGGGCTGTGCCATATTGGCGCTCTTAGCCTGGATCCAGGTACAGAACCTTTTCCATTTATCTGCATAAGACTTTCGAGTGCTAGGATGTCTGGCCTCACGGATAACATCCAGAACCTGTTTTACTGAGGATGGCAGATTGGTTCGTGGGTAGGGAATAAGCCAAGCTGCCAAATTGAGTGTCTGCAATTCGGGATGCATGAATCCACCCCCCCCTCCCCTCTGGATTAGGAGGTTTGGAATCTGAGTAAGATGCCATGGAAGCAGCAGGGACAGGCTGTGCAGCAAGAGGTACCAGTGTCGTCGGGGCCAGTCTGGAGCTATAAGAATGCCCCTTGATTTTTCCTTCCTTATTTTGAGCAGTAGCCTGGGGATGAGACGAAGGGGAGGAAAGGTATAAACCGATAGACTGACTCTGGAAGGACAGGGCATCCACTTTCCAGTGATGATCCCTGGTGCAGAATTTGCTGAGCTGATGGTTGGTGTAGGAGTCAAATAGATCGACCTTCAGGGTTCTCCGTTTCTGAATTATTAGGGTGAAGGTACTTCTGTTGAGCTGCCACTCGTGTGGGTCCAGAAGGTTTCTGCTTAATTGATCTGCCAGTGACTCGAGACAGCCTAGTAGGAATTGCGCTAACAGGTGCAGTTGCATGGAAGAGGCTGTGAGCCAAAGGGTAATGGCCACCCTGCATAGAGGGTAGGAGTGAGTCCCTCCCTGCTTGTTGATGTACAGTGGTTTTGTCTGTTTTGATCAGGAGAACCCCTGGAGAGGGAAGGGTTTTGAAAGCTATCGAGGCGTGCTGCACAGCCATCATCTCTTTTTGATTGATGTGCAGGGGGGATGTGCTGTGGGCTCCATTGGCCCTGTATGCACCTGTCATCCAGGTGTGCACCCCAAGAGTAGTCTGTGGCGAGGGTCTGGGCGGCAGGGGGTGGGGAGAAGGGCAGTCCCTTGTTGCGGGAGCATACTGTTGCCCACAAAAGAAATTCCTTTCTGAGGAAAGGAATTCTAGGTAGAAGAGTTTCTACTTTTTGAGAGTGTTGACACCAAAGGCTATTTAGACACCAATGAAGTTTCCTCATATGCAGTCTGGCACATGGAATGAGTAGTATGCAAGATGCCATGAACCTCGCAGCTTGTAGGATCTTCCTTGCAGATAGCTGGGGCTGGTGGCCAGTTGAGAGAAGCAGGCTGTCGGGAAAATTTTTCTCTCTGGTGTAAGGTATGCCACCTGGGATGCTGTGTCTAGACTTGCTCCCAGGAAGATTATCCTTTGGGTGGGCACCTGTTTGGATTTCATTTTGTGTATCCTAGGGAGGTTAGTAGGGTCTTTACAAAGGCCAGGTGCTTGAACAGCTTTTCTTGGCTGTCTGCCTGAATAAGGCAGTTGTCTAAGTATGGGTAAATTTGAATATTTCTTAGTCTACAAAAGGCAATGGCCGGAACCAGACATTTTGTGAAAACTCTGGGAACAGTAGATAAGACAAAGGGAAGCGCAGAGAACTGAAAGTGTTGAGATCCTGCCCTGAAGCAGAGATATTTCCTGCATGATTCCCTGATAGGAATGTGGAGGTAGGCCTCTTTTAGATCTAGGGTGGCTACCAAGCGGCCTTGGAGAGCATGGGTAGCAGGCTGCTGGAGGGTGAGCATTTTGAATTTTGGGATCACCAGGAAGGTGCTTAGAAGGGATAGATCAAGGATGGGGCACCAGGTGCCCTCTTTTCTGGGCACCAGAAAAAGTCTCGAATAGAAGCCTTGGCCTATCTGTTCTGCAGGAATGTGCTCTACTGCCCTCAGAGAGCAGGGAATGGATTTCCTTTTGAGCCTCTGCCCACTGATTTGATGGTAGATCTGGGAACCCTTTTGGGGTTGTAAGGGTGTGGAAGGAGAATTTCTATCCCTGAGACGCAATGTTCAGAACCCATAGGTCCTTGGTAATGGTGGCCCAGGTGCTTGAGTGAAGAGAGCTATTCTCTTAGGGTTAAGTGAAGGTGGGCAGAGGGGAGGCCGGGAGGAGGTGAGTCATTGTGAGCTCTTACCCTAAGGTGGTGGCTTAGAACGCCTTGGTTTTGAAGTGGAGGTAGTCCACTGCTTAGCCCTCTTCATTCCCTGGGGCTGCTGTCTGGGGGGGGGGGGGTCTGTTTCCATGGGGCCTAGGCTGGGCCTGTTAACTCGGAGCAGGAAAGGACCAGTGCTTGGAAGGTCAATGCCTGCTGAACCTAGGGGGCTGGACCTGTAAGAAATCTGTTTTCATAGATTTTGATTTTTCTTCCATCTTTAAGACCTCTTCTGCCTTAGTGCCAAATAAGTTATCTTTGTGCAAGGGGGCATCCAACAATTTAGATTTGACATGGTCTTGGCAGGGGTTGTTCCTTAAGCCATGCATGTCTTCTAATGACAGATCCAGTGACTACTGCCCTGCAAGAAGCTTCTAGGGTGTCAAAACCACAGTGCAAAGTGTGTCTAGTTACTTGACTTGCAGAATGCTTAAGTTTTGTAACTCTTTAGATTCTACCCAAACAGGAATTTTTGTTTAAGGAGTTCCAATGTTGCTGATATTTCAGCATATGGAATTGACAATTTAGTGCCATGATAGCAAGAGTAGCTAAGGTGTACACTTTTTTACCCCATCTGTCCAATGCTCAGGAATCCTTGTCTGAGGGGGTGGGATTCTTATCAGAGGTTGCTTTAATCTCTTTAGGCCCTTGAGAAATGACCTCAGGGTCAGGTGTTGGATTTTTAAAAAGATATTTGTGAGAGTCAGGGACACTAGTACCGGTCTGGTTTTCTGTGAGTAGAGGTAGGGTGTCGGGAGAGTCCAGCTGGATTCAAGGAAAACCTCATCCACAACATCCAGGACTGCGGGGGATGGCCAAGGGTCTGTGTTGTGGAGGATTTAGGAATTCCCGGAGTTTCTTTTTAGGCCGAAGGTAGTCCCGACTCTCCCATTGGAAATGCTCCCTTAAAGTATGCAGGGTTTCCCCAAAGGAAAAATCCTCTGGGGAAGAGGATGAAGGAATGGAGTCCTCCGCAAAACAAATCCTCAAGTGGAGAGGGGTTGCATGTCTTCATAGTCAGATGCATCAGAGTCATCTGAATCTTGTTCAGACAAAACTAGAGAGGACAGATCTCTCTTCCTTTTTCAGGGGGTAGCTTGGCTTCCCCTGTTCAGCATAAGGCCTTCTACCATTTTAAGCATTTGAGACTGAGGTAAGGTAGCAGGCGCCTGAGAGTGGGTCATCAGTTTCTTAGGTGTGGTTCGAACCCTGGGCCTAAGAAACTCAGTTTTTGAAAGAACGATAGCCACAAAAGAAGACTGGTATGTGTCGAGATTCGGTAGTGCGAAAGACTTCCTCGAAAGCCGGTGCCTGCTCAGCAGCTCCGAACCTATCCAAGGTAGAGATGACTGCAGGATCCTTAGTTGAAGAAGAGTTGTGCAGCATACTGGACTCCAAAAGGGTCTCAGTAGCGGCCTGCAAATCAAGTGAAGTGGCCATCATGGGCTGCGAAAGCACCTCACTGAGTACCAGAGGACTGACTACCAGCTTAACGGAAGCATCGTCTGTAGGATTGGACCTGTGCAGTCTGTCTATCTTTACGTTTTTTTGGAAGATCTGCTGTCAGATGGCTTACCGAAGCCATATTGGAATTAGAGGACTGTAAACGAAAATATCTGGCTACAATAAGGACCAGACTGATAGTTCTGGCATTGAACAAAGCACAGAAGCGACAATGGGGGACGTCATGGTCTGGGCCTAAACAAGTGACACAGTAAGAGTGGAAGTCTCGGTGTGGTATTTGCATTCCACAGGTGAGACAATTCCCTTTTTCTGACATCGGTTAGTGCAAGAAAAAAGGATCCCCAATAGGGTACTCAACTTTAGAAGACTTCAACTTCAGTTCGGAAATGAAACTCAGGTAGCGGCTGAACGACAGTCGTGCTAACTGCTTCTGCTTTGGGCTCCAAGGCAAGAAAGCCTGATGTAATGGCGTCGGCTGCCTTACTTTATACTACTGACAAGCTGATGTCAGTCCTCAAGTGACAGCAACCGACGCAGAAATACTAAGTCTCTGGTATTCGGGCTACCGAATTCGGAATACTACCCTAGCAGGGATAACCCAAATGTGATGACTGCAACAGTGAAACAGGAAGAGCATCTGCCAATGAGAGGAGCCCACCAAGAATCTTACATATTTCCTGTGGGAGGGTTTGACAGAGATGTGGAGGTAGGCATCCTTTATGTCTAAAGTAGCCATGAATCCCTGTGGAGTAATCAGGGGGAAAAAAGGTAGGCAGGGTGAGCATTTTAAAGTTGGGTACGTTTAGAAAAAGACTGAGGTAGGAGAGGTCCAGGATGGGTCTCCATGGTTTGTCTTTTTTGGGGACCAAGAGCAGCCTTGAACAAAAACCTTTTCCTTTTGCAGAGGGGGGAACTGACTGTATAGTGCCCTGGTCTAGTAATGTTTGCAGTACTGGTTGTAAGAGGAGCAGTTGTGAAGGGGGACAGGGAATGCCCTTACATATGGGAGAAGAAAGCCAAGTCATGTAGTAGCCCCTCTGAGGATAGACAGGACCCATTTGTCTTTGGTGATCTGGGTCCACAGAGGGAGACAGAGAGGCGGTCAGACAGAGGCAAGTGGTGGTGGAGGGGTTGAGGCAGAGGTGGCTGGCAGTCTGATCCTACCTGCCCTGTCCTAAAAGGAAGACCTCTGGCTAGATGCAGAAGGTGCTCTAGACGTAGGAGGTTATTTCCTGGTGTGTTTATGAGGTCTGGCACTGGGGTTAGGCCAGGATGGTTTCCTGAAAAACTGTTCTGGCAGGATAGTTCCGGTGAAACTTAGGAATTGGTGAGACCAGGAGATAGTTGAGGTCCTGCATCTCTTTGCCCTTTTGTTGCAGTGATTTAAAGAGATCTGAGATCCAAAAAGTGCATTATCCAGGGGTGCATCCATGAGCTTGGCCCTAAAATCATCTGCCAGGGGTTGTAGGCGCAGCCAGAAATATCTGCGTAGGGTGGATGCTGCTGACCTAGCAGAGGAATCAGCAGCATCACAGCTGCACCTAATGGAGTGTCTGGTGACTTGCGATATAAAAGCCAGAAGGGAGGACAGGGATATTTTGGCAGGGGAGTCTGGAATATCTGCCAAATGTTTGGTGGCTGATTGTAGAAGAGATAGATTATACTTAGCCATATGGGTCTGATAGTTAATGGCTCTAAAGGCCAATGTAGCAGAGGTACAAATCTTTTCCCCTGGTCTTGCTGTCCTTGTCAGCAGGGAGAATATAGTTGTATGTAATGACTTGGTGGCTTTGTCAGTGGCCACAGACAGTGGCTGGGTCAGCTGGGGGGCACTATCAGGTGCTTAGCAGTGTCAGGTACTTTGTACAGCCTATCTGGTCTGTGTGGAGCAGGAGGCTGAGAGTCAGGATTAGTGTACGCTGAAGAAAAGGCATCTAGGAAGGCTGGAAAAGCAGATGGGCTAGGTGTTTCCATTTAAATGAGGTCATAATACCTCTTTTGTACCTCAGACATTTCTGAGGAATCCCATTTGAAATGTTACTTCATCCTGCTAATGGTGTCATTAAATGTTAAATCATCTACTGAGGAATCAGGGTCCAGGGACTCTTCCTCAGGGGATACGTACCCAAAGGAGATTCTTCAGAGGAGTCTGAAAGGACCTCTTCATCCCTAGGAGGATGGTCTATACGCATGGGTCTAGGGCTTAGGAGGAGTAGGGGTGGAGGTGGAGGAAGATCTAAGCCCTCAATGCCATAAAGGCGCTAAAGAAGCTGTGACTGAAGGCCTGCCAGTCAGGCATGCTTTCAGAAAAGGGAGTAATATGTTTTCTCTTCTCCCTTCTTATTGAAAGAGTGGTGGCCGGTTTCCTACAAACCAGGGACTGTAAAGGAGCATAGGTCTCAGACAACTCCCCATGAACCGCTAGTTCCCCCTGGCGTCGACTTGCAGCGCCGGTGGAGAGGACTAGGTTGCTGCCTCTAGAATGCTCACATCCTCATAGAACAAGTGCCTAAATGGTATAAAAAAAATCCAGACGGTCAGTTGCAAATGCTCTAAGTTATAACATACCATTCGGCCAGAAGTTGATTGAGCAGATCCAATCTGTGTGGAAGCTTGTGGAAACTGCCCTTGGCCAATTCCATTAAGAGGAAGAGCCAACTTTGTCTGGGCTAAATGAAGTTACCACAACGACTTCTGGTAATTCTTTGAATATTTATTAGTATCTTGGGGATTACTGGAAAGGGTGGAAATGAGAACAGGAACACACACTGCCATGGGAATGATAATGTATCTTCCAAGCATGGCTGCAAGGATGACTTGAACCAAACTTTTTCAGTTGCCTATTGTGAACGGAGGTACACATCTGCTTGAGTGTTCTCTACAAATGAATTAAGTCCTGGAAGACATCTACATGGAGCTTCCATTCGTGAGGATCTGTCCAAGATCTGCTTAATCTGTCCATCACTGTTTTTTTGCTCAGACAGAATACGAGGCCTGAAAAGTCAGAATGATGTAGAGCCAGCTCCCAGGCCATCTCATGAATTTATAAATTGCTTGACCAGGTATCACATGGTAGCATTGTCTGTGACCACTGGAAAAGGCCAGAGTCCATAAGTGGTGAAGAACTTAATTCAACTGCCAATCAGTCTTTTACGTTTTTGTATCTTGGCATGTCCTGAGAACCCCACAAGCTTTGCACTTGAACTCCCACAGACATTGCTCCTCAGGCAAAATCTGAATAATTTGTCAGAGACTGGACATGGGTCTGTAGAGAGAAAAGGAGGCCTAGATTAAAAGAGTTGATCTATCTACTACTTCAATTCTGTTTCACAAATCCCAGTACCTGAAAATCCAGGGATGAAGGTGCTGGGTCCAACATTTCTCATGTGTAGTCTGGCTTAGTGATATCATGAGCATCACTGATGCCATGAGGCCTAACATTTTGCTGAGGCCACGCCTAGGAGAGAGAAATCCAAGAAAATACCAAGTCAGAAATTTGTGTTATAGCATGTGGGCCATCCTTTACAGTGTCTATCCAACACTGGGAAGACAGTCCATTAAAGGATGAGGAAGGACTTTTTTGAAGGTTTTATTTGAAGCCCAGACAGTAAGAAAGACGCGACTCTCTGACTCCATCTACCTGGATACAGAATCTGCACAAATCTGCAAGTCGTGCAAGGAAAATACAGATGCCAATGGTTCTGCTACAGACAACCCACTGGGGCCAGACACTTTCTAAACACTCAAGATGCAGTAGATAGCCCGAAGGGTAATGCAGAGGTCTCCAGGAATGCTCTTTTTTGGGTATCAAAAGAATTCTGGAATAAAATCTTTTGCCTTTGTGTATCATAGGCACTGGTTCGATGACCCCCTGCTTCTACCATGTGATGGAGCAGAAGAGGAAACAATAAGTTATGTACTCACCATAACGTTCGATTTATGTAGTCCATCTCGCCTCACATTCTTACCCATGGGTTCATAGCCGAACCTCGGCTCCAACTTGGCCATACTCTAGCTCGAAGTCTTCAAACTGGCTCGTGGCTAAAAGGTATCCCATGCTGCACTGCTCCCTTTCCACAGATCTTGTTTGCTGCAAGCTCAGGCAATCACACCCCCCACACACAGCACATAGAGAGGAAGAATCAGCCCAACAACAAAACAAGTACTGAAAAAAAAAACTAACCTCTAGGCCCTCCAGAAGGGAGAAGGCAGGAGGGTAAGAAAGAATGTGAGGCAAGATGGACTACATACATCGAACGGTATGGTGAGTACATAACTTCTTGATGTTATGTAGTCCAATCTCCCCTACATTCTTACCCGTGGGACAGCGTCCCCTGCACCAGAACCTTGGGCGGCTCAGTGGAAAATACTCCTGAGCACTGTGAAACCAAAGGAAGATCTGCCTCTGTATATCAAATCCAATTTGCATTGACTGATAAAGGTGAGAGGAGATGCCCATGTAGCCGCAGCACAATTATTATCCATAGACATCCTGGCCTGAAATGTCGTAGAGGTAGACATTGATAGTGTAGAATGAGCCTTCACCTTAAAAGGTAATTCCTTACCGCTTGAGATAGAAATGAAGGAAATACAACTAGAGATCCATCTGGATAAGGTTACTTTAGAGACAGGACACTCAAGTCTATTGTCTGAAAACAAGACAAATAGCTGATCTGATTTCCTAAGATCCTTCGTTCTATGTAAATAGAAACAATTGTCTATGAACATCTAGCTGGTGGAATTTGAATTCTGCCTAATCACAAAATTCTGGGAAAAATACAGGCAGCTCAATAGACTGGCTGAGGTTAATAACCGAAGCAACCTTTGGCATAAAGGAAGGATTTGGTCTGAGGGAAACCCTATCCTTGTGAAATACCAAGTAAGGAGGTCTAACTGACAAAGCTTGGAGCTCAGAGACTCACCTAGCTGAAGTGATGGTTACCAAAAAAATTGTCTTCCATGACAAATATTTCAAGTCACAAGTAGCTGCAGGCTCAAAGGGAGATGAAGTGAGACACTGTAGCACAAAACTGAGGTCCCATGGCATTACAGGATCAAAGACTGGGGGCCGAAGCATCATAGTGCCCTTTAAAAATGCCTTACAAAGTCTTTGCGCCATTAGAGTGAGTTCATTTAGCGACATGAAAGGTGGCGATAGCCGCTAACTGAACTTTAATGGTTGCAGCAGCTAACCGCTGACTGAAAAGCATGGAGAGAAATTCCAGAACTGATGAAATTGGTGCAGTTGTAAGGGTCAATCTGCCTTTCATGAGCCCAGATGGAGAATCTTTTCCATTTACTGTAATAAATCTTCCTAGTCGAAGGCTTATGGGAAGAAGACAGAATATAAACTACTTCCGGAGGAAAATGATGAAGCCTGACTAGTGATGGAACTGGAGTAGCCAAGCTGTCAACCTGAGGGTCTGAAAAGAGGGATGGAACTGCCCTGACATACGAGTCAATAGGTCTGGCTGTGGGTCCAGAATAAAGGGGTAGTCCATGAGATAGGGATGGAGAAAGGGGAACCAAATTTGACAAGGCCAATGTGGAGCAATCAGAATCATTCTGCTTCCCAAGAATTGTGCTTTCTGAATAACCTTTTCTATCAGAGGAACAGGTGGGAAGGCAAAGTAGACCGTAGGTCCAATTGTGAACTAGAGCATCCCTGGGTGTCTCCCCCTGAGGGGAGATGAGGGTGAAGTAGCTGCTGCACTTGGTATTGAGGGGACTGGCAAATAGATCGCAGCAAGGCTGACCCCACCTGCGGAAAATCTGCTCCGCAACCTGCTTGTTCAGAGACCACTCATGAGGCATCAGAATAGCTCTACTCAACCTGTCGGCAATTACGTTGGACTTCCCCGGAATGTGTTCTGCCACAAGAAAGCATTGGGAAGACACTGCCCACTGTCACACTTGAATAGCCTCTCTGCAAAAGGGATACGACTTGGTTGCCCCCTGTTTTTCAGATAACATACCACCGACATGTCCGAGTGGATTGCAATCGTCCCGAGAGGAAGAAAGCTCTGGAGTGCTTGCAACACTAATAGCACTGCTCTCATCTCCATGACACTGATATACAAATGTATCTCGTGCTCTTGCAAAGTGCCTTGGATTGTCCTGCCGAAATAATGCCCCCCCACCCAATCTGGGAGGCATCCGTGGTCACTGTGGCAACTGGAGGAAGTGGAACGAAGGGCTTTCCCACACTGAGATTGCTGGTCTGAAGCCACCAGCATATATCCTGCTTGCACCCGTCTGTAATCATAAGATTACAAAGCGGAAGATGTTGTAGGGACCACTGAGCAAACAGCAGCCACTGAAGGAGCCTCATGTGTAGTCTTGCAAGGGGGACTAGCATGATTGTGGCAGCTATTTCCCTAACAATTTGAGAACCATTTTTGCCTTTACCTTTTTCAGTGGAAGCAACACGTAGACCTGTTGTTGCAAAACCTGAAATCTTTCTTGTGGTAAGAAAGCCCTCGTGAGCACGATGTCTAACTCGGCGCCTATAAAGGTGGCACGCTGCAAGGGCAATAAGGCAGACTTTTCCCAGTTTAGTGCGAAATCCAATTGCTGACGCAGCACAATGGTGACGTCCCTGATCTGTAGTAGTAGATGCCTGGTGGTGGCAGACAGGAGCCAGTCATCTTGGTACGGAAACACTTGGAATCCCTGACATCTCAAGTGAGCAGTCACAACTGCCATACATTTGAACACCCTGGGGGCTGTGGTGAGACCAAAGGGCAGGGCTCGAAACTGAAAATGACTGGCTCCCAGCCGGGAAGTGTAAATGATTTCTGGATGCCCAGTCCATCTTTATATGGTAGTAAGCATCCTTGAGGTTGATGAAGCACATCCATACTTCTTTCCCCAACAATGGGAGAATAGACTGCAAAATGACCATTCGGAACTAATACTTTTTTACATGGAGGTTCAAGTGGCTGAGATCCAAGATGGGTCACAGGTCTCCTGTTCTTTTTGGCACCAAAAAAAATCTTGAGCAAGTCCCTAAGCTGAGCTGGTCTGAGGGGACATGCTGGATGGCTCCTTTTGCTAGCAGCTTTTGAACTTCTGAAGCTGCGGAATCCCTTTGAGTGGGTGGAGCATCTGGTATTCTTTTGGTTGGCGGGGGATGAGAAGAGAAGGGAATATGATATCCTCCGGAAATTATTTTTAATACCCACTTGTCCTGGGTGATGCCTTGCCAGGCTTCTGGGTATAGCGAAATGCGACCCCGGAGTGGCTCTGGAGAAGCGCAGTCGGGCCTCCCATCAGGATTGCTGGTAGGAGGAACCGTGAAAGGAATGAAAGGAATCATGGTCCCCCTGATTACGTAGGCCTCCTCGGCCTCTCGGGCGGCGACTACTTGAGTTACCAACCCCTACCCTGCCTCTGGAGGGGGAATCGCTTTGTGCGTCTTGAAAAAACCTCTGCGGCTTTCTGAACCACATTTTCCCACCCTTCTGGCCCTTGGGATAAGGTCTAAAAGGCATGGAAAAATGGACTCCCACGGCAGACAGGGTTTTTCCTTCCTGCTCTCACCTAGTGAAAGTATCCTTCACCTTGTTTCCGAACAATGAACAGTCAAAATGGGGCGTTGGTGAACGTAGACTTGGTCTCCACGAAATTACACAGGCACATCCAGGAGTGCCTCCTAAGAGAGACTCGAACTCGCCGCCCTACTCACTCTGTCGGCTGCATGAGAGATCAGCCTCATGGAGGAGCTAGTAATGGAACTTACAATAGACATCTGGGCACTGACCTTCTGAGCCACTGCGTCAGAAACATTACCCTGCAGAGACTCTCCAAGCTCTTTTAGGAGATCTCTTTGGAGCCATGTAAAATGTGACAAATACTTCAGCGACTGCAGAGTAAAGGCCACTGAAGAAAACATATGCTTCACATACCAGTCCATGGTCCTTGACTCCTTGTCAGGGGGATGTACGGTAGATGGAAGTCTCAGCAAGTTATTTCTTTGTGGCCGCTGCCACTACCATGGCCTCTATAGGAACGCCCTTTGTGAGAAATTCCTTGTCAGCGGGGGCAGACAGAAACTTGTTGGGTCTCCCCGGGACTGGTTCCACAGTGTCAGGGGTTTCCCATACCCTTCGACAAACAATATCCATGAGTTAATCGAACGGGGGAGAAACCCAAGAGGCGGAGGGTTGAGACCCAAAGGCCTTCAAGGAACACAGACTCCTCAGAGGGAGATTTGGAGGGCCAGTCACCTCTCTGCTTCAAGATCTCCAGGATATCTGCGAAAGATATCTTCAGACGACTTGGGGGACCCCCTCTGAATCCGCAAGGTCGGTGTTAGAGTGATAGACTCATCCAGGGAGTCCATGTGTTTCCTCTTGCACACTTTATGGGGGGCTCCTCTGGCAAACACTCTGGGGAGACCTCAAAGCTGGGGACCAATCATGGCGGTATCCCAAGGCATTGGGTCTCTGCTGTCCAAGGACAAAGGGTAATAAACTGATACCGGTGTTGGAGGGGGTAGAGTGCCGGTGCAATCAGACGCAGCTGAGGACCTGGTCAGCACGCTCCACATGACCTTGAAAGCTGCCCCCCCCCCCGGATCCAAAGAATGACCAACCGTGGAAGCCCCCGGAGCTGAAGGGATAAGGTCCGAAGCCGAGGCAGGGCATAAGCTCACCCGTGCCGAAGCACCTAGCGGGAGGCTCGGAGCCGAAGATCGACCAGAGACCTCTCCCATGGGTCTGACCGAGGAACTATAAACCCTGGACCCCATGGACGGAGCAGACGGGGTCGGAGCGGAGATCGGAACAGAGTTGCCAGGATGGGCTACTGGAGCCGATGCAAAGACATTAGATGGAACCGACAACTCTGGGTCCGAAGGCCGAAAAAGGCTCGGAGGAACATACGAGGATGGATGGGTGACAGGCTCTCAGGCCGATTGGGCTGGAGCCGAAAATAATTTGGCCAACACCAGTGATTGGAGCAGTCTCTGTACCACTCTATCCATATCATCGTCCGAGAGAGTCCTGGAGGACCTAGAGGATAAGGTCGGATATTTGGACCTCCCTACAGAAGGAGACTTACGAGAAGGAGAAACCGGTCTAGAAACTGGAGAGACCGGCTTCGAACAAATATCTCCGTCACCAGCTCAGAGAGACTGGGAGCCGATGTTGATGGTCAATTCACCCACTAACTACGGCCCCAAAGCCAATGGAGCAGAGGAAGCTGAAGTAGACTTGGCAACTTTCTCTGGCGGCTCCGATAAAAACGATGGAGCCGGAAAGCGTTTTTTTTTTATTTAGAGGTCGTCTGCTTTAAAGGGAGAGGACTTAGAACTGCAAGCCCTCTCTACGTCTTCTTTGAAGGAGGGTTTCAGTAATCCCTTCAGAATCATTTGTTCTTCCTCTCTTGAAGAAAGAGTGGGCTAAAGGCGTGACAGAACACACAGGATTCTTGGAAGTGGATAGACCCCAAGCAATATACACACACACACAGAGTGCCCATCAGTAATAGACAATTTATATCCATACATCACATTTTTTGAAGCCCGAAGGCTTGTGTTCTTTTACAACTTTAGACATATTGGTATGTCACTGCACACAACATCAGAAGACAAACCCGACACCAACAACAGAAAAACGCAGGAACTATGCCTCTAAATTAACCTGTTACGAATCCAAACCAGTTACAAGTGGCGTCCCACAAGGCTCAGTTCTAGGACCTCTCTTATTCGGTATATACTTCTCTGAGGTTCAGGCTAACATGGGGGAACTATGGCTGACAAAGTTCGCAGATGACTGCAAACTGGGAGCCATAATAGACTCTCCAGCTGACACAAGCATCCTCCAAAAGGGTCTCACGGAGACGGATGCTTGGTGCCAGAACCACGGCCTCAAGTTAATGCTAAAAAGTGCATAGTCATCCCCTTTGGGAAAAACAAAGTGCCCACAAATTACCACATAGGTGGTAATCCATTAAGTACGGAAGTAGTAATTCGAGATTTGGGGACCAACGTAGACAGTAATCTCTCCTTTGATAAATCACGTTGCCAAAGTGGTTAGAAAGACTTTCTATATAGCCCACCTTATCAAGAAAGGGTTCGCATCTAATCAAGAGAGGTCATTGTGCCCCTCTACTCGTCACTCATCAGGCCCATAATTGAATACAATGCCCCTTTTAGGATGTACCTTACCCGACACCTGCAGCAACTGGAGAGACTCCAAAAGTACCTCACCAAGAGGATCATGGGCTACAAACAGATGTCTTATGCAGCTAGACTAAAGAAACTCCAGCTCTACTCAGTTGCTTACTGCCTACTCAGAGGCAATCTATGCCCGACATACAAAGCCATGTCTAACCCAGAATTAATGGACATGCTCCACCTCAAAAAATGCAAATCCCTTAGAGCTACACACTCCAGGGACTTAAACCTCAGCACAAAAATAAATAGGACATGCTGGAGGGACAGATTCATTTCCCGGAGGCTCCCCTCACTCTGGAATAAAATACCAATTCATGTCAGACATAGCCCCTTGCTGACCCGCTTCAAGCGAAATCTGGACGTATGGATGGGAAATCGCAAATTCACCCCTGGGGTCTCTTCTGTGTCCCTGCTCGACAGAGGCACGGTAAACTAATCTTAAAGGGCTACCTTCTATGACCTACTATACAGAGGCACAGTAGGCTAATCTAATAGGGAGGCGAAAGCCAAATACACTCGGGCTAGGCTTATAAATGCCCTAGGGCAGATAGCCTAGTATCTACCTATGAATCAATGATAGAACAATAAACACCACAAGGAAGAAAGGACCCCTAATTTAAACGGCCCTGACAAACAAAACAAGAGAGAACTAGGTCCTCTAAGTTAAACAGCCCTAGCCCAAAGGGATGGGGCAACACTGGAAGAAGCACACACAGGGAAACTGGGACACACAACTAGAAGGGAGGACTAGGCCTCCTAACTGAAACGGGCGTAGCCCGTAAAAAGGGAAGAGATGCAAACAGGATACCAAGGTAAAAAGCCACTTTATCAAAAAACAGAGACTAGCTATGAAAATAGCTTTTGGAGCAACAAAACCACTAAAATGTAGCAGACAGTTATACTTGGCCACGGCCAAGAGCGAAACCACGTCTGAGCTGTATGAGCGACAAACGAGATCTGAGGAAAGGGAGCAGTGCAGCATAGGATACCTCTTAGCCACGAGCCAATTGAAGACTTTGAGCTAGAGTATGGCAGAGTTGGAGGAGAGGTTCGCCCAAATGAATTACA